>NC_039358.1:167031577-167337502 GCF_003573695.1 Papaver somniferum | reverse complement strand
ATGATAGATGACAATATAACAACGACAGACTACAAGTGTTGTCTGTCCGCCTTCTTTCTCTCTTCTCTGCTGATGAAGAACAAGCTCACTGCACTTGATTTCTCGCGTTATTTTTCTCCCCTAACTCTCCATAACCCTCTCCAATCAACTCCACCACCTTAAATACCCCATCACAGTCCCAAGAATCACGCACCAAAACTCACAGAAATCTCTCAACTTCAATGCTACCATTTACGGGAATAATTCCCCTTCTCTTTGTCTGCACGCGGTAATATGAATCATACACAAGCCAAACACGTTGAATACGTGTTTCAGAGGTAGTTAAACTCCCCATCCACACGCAATCACTCCATATATATCCCAAAAATCCCTAGAATCACTCCATCCCCTGTTTTTGATCAACTCTAAGAATACACGAGTTTTGCTTCTTCAAAACACGTAAAAGACGTGTGTACAAGGTGAGCTCATAATATGTTCAAATCTCACGAAATCTACAACAAAATCTTCTCATAACTGGCGTATCTTCCAACCATAAAACTGAAATCCGAGTATCTCTATCATTTCTCTATGCTCGGGTAAATAAGGGAACTCCTTCTTTTTGCGCAAATCTATCCATTACCAATCTTGTACTATGCTGACAGGTCAATCCCGATACTAAGCTGACAAGAAATTCCCGGAAATCTCGTCTAAAATTCTTCCAGGGGGTTACGTATTTAACTTCAGCTGAGAACAATAGTTTCCCGCCAAAAACGAAATCAAACGAAGGGGAAGAAGGACAACCCTTAACCATGTACATGGGTGCGAATAGCAGGTGTCCAACTGGGGAACCCCTTATAAATTGAGGTGCCCCTTATCCTAAGCAGGGGTCCGTTTAGCAAAAATATCCTCCGGGATGCCTTTAAAAACTTTTCGAGCCGAATTTTCCAAGGATGTTTATTTCTCCAGAAACACCTACAAAGACATAAAAACCATAATAAATACACAAATGGGTACCAACAATAGAGAAAATTGATATTAAAATAGACACATAAATGCGTCTATCAAATACCCCCAAACTTATAATTTGCTAGTCCCGAGAAAATATAATCAACAAAATAAAATCCTAACTCACTGTCGCAGGCATCGCGATTGCACTTAGCGTGTGCAACAAGCCTTTAAACCCCTAGGTGTCCCTAGTGGCCGAGTTATAGTCTCGGGAGGGTTTATAAGAGGTGTACCCACAAAACATTTACTCCAGACCCTAGCTATCTACGCAGAACCTTGAAAGGCACTAAAGAATCTCCTTGGTTGGCATACAATCATTGACTATAGGAGGAAGTACCCTGATGCGAAATTCCAATTGTTGTACACGGGTTTGCACTCAAGCATACTAAAATTCATATATAAGTGACAAAGCTCTTCTCAGATAGTCACACTACAGACATCATATCAGGAGTCAAACTAATCACATGAAAAGATCAAAAAGATGGATATAGAGAAAAACGTAGATGGTTTTAAGGTGAATGGTGTTTCCCATATCTGTCTGAAGGCCTCTGCCAAGATGAACCTATCTTAATGGACTAAGATACCGACCTGACTAATATCAATACAACTAGCAAATACAAGGGTACTAGCGGCCGATAATCTTAATTCTAGGTCAACACAACTGACATATACAAGGGAACCAGCGGTCGACTTTATTGAGTTTATTCCGGTTGGTCTGATGGTCTGGTCTCAAAAAAAAAATTCATTTTTTTTCAACTTTTTTTTTGGGGTATCTCAATCACTCTATTTCACCCTAGCAATGGTAACAACTTGAATTGTGTGCCCCACCAAATCACTTAAAAGAAAAGAAAAATAAAAACTGAAGGTGAAAAGGACTCAACGAGATATGGCGAAATTATCATGTTATTTCTAACACCTGAGCTCTGTGCTTTTATGAATAGACTCTATAGATGTTTCCGTCCACTCAGATTGGTTCCTCAACTCCTACAACCAAGATGTTTCCATCCACTTAGATTGGTTAGTGCCAACCTTAATAAGCATAAATTTCTAGGCTCTAGAGTTTATTTATTTATATTGCAACTAAAAAATTTCTCTCATACCCCCAAACTTATATCTAACATTTTCCTCAATGTTCTAAAGATAAAATTAAAAGCATGAACAAGGAGAAACTGTTACCACTTGAAGAAAAGAGTTAAGGAAAGATATTACCGTGTTGCAGGAGCATGGGTTACCTCCCAAGAAGTGCTAAGTTTAAAGTCTTCAGCCAGACTAAGAAAGGATTAGTCACCTTAAAAGAATCATAACGTAATAGCCGGAATAACTGCGGATCACCAAAACCAAATAAGGCTATCACAAGTAAAAGGAATCTGCAACATGCCAAGAAAATTAACAGATAAAGCACACCCTTGTCTAGTTTCCTGTTCAAAACAACTACATCTAGCTGTGGTTCAGGTTCTATAACTGGGTCTAGATAAGATATTTTCATGGGTTGCATTTCCTCATAAGTTAGATTTGAATGTTCAGGTTCTAGAGTCTAGAAAAACTCTAATAAAAACTTAGAAGCACATAATAATAACCTAAATAATTGCGGATCCTTAAAGTCAATCAAATTTGACTTACACAGCTGACCAAAAAGAGAGTGGTGGTGTTCCTTAAACAAATGTGTCGACCCTAATCTCCTAAAGTAATTAGGTTTAGTCTTAAAACTTAATATTTGACACATTTGAATTTTATAAGTTCCCACAATTGAAGAAAAAGTTTTTGGTGGGAAAACAAAGTCAATCGAGGTATCGTATCATGGGCTAACCACATCAACCAGAGGATGGGTTTCTAACAACTGAACTTCTTTCTGGACATCATTAGGTTCAGGAAAACGTGTATGAAGATAATCTTGTAAAATGGTTGAGGCACATATGTCAAGTCCCAAGTGAGAGAACTTTCTAAGAGTTAAAGCACATGGAGAATGATAATCACCCCCAAACTTAGAGTTTTCAGGGTCTCTAGAAAGACTAGTCACAACTTCCCTAATTTCTAGGTCATCATATTCCTGGAAATGGTCAATTGATTCTTCTAAGTCAGGTTCATCCTCGCTCATCTCTACGAGTTCATTTTCTTTTTCTAAGTCTAATGTTTCTAAATCGCTAGATTCTAAAACAATATTCTCAGAATAAACTCGTTCCTCAAAACTATCATCGGCTTCGTAAAAAGGAAATACTACATCGTCTAAAACGGGGGTATTTCTAGTCAAATCCTCATCCTTTTGAATAGGTGAATAATTATTAAAATTATTTGGATTTAAACCAGAAGTATTACTATCATTATAAACCTCAATTGGAGTAACAAATTCCTGATCACTATGCCTAAAAACTTCAGATTGTTCATCAACACTATCCACGTCATGATCATCGTTATAATAACATGAAAATGATCGAACCTCATCTAAACAAGTAGTGTTACCAATTCTAACCTCGTCATCTTGATTATAAAAATTGTCCTCATTTTCAAGAGTACTATTGGAAACACTATATTGAGCATTTTGCGCTTCTAACAAACGCTTCTGAATCGACTCACAAGACTTCCTGATGGTATCATGTATAGAAGGTTCACTCTTGGTTACGATTATTTCGTCCATAACTAAGTCATTTGTCTCAGTTGACTCATATGTCGACTCAAGTAACTTACATGTTAACTCAAGTATCCTACGTGCCGACTCTAGTTGAGGAGAGATATAAGAATCTTGCTCGTATGACCGGTACGCGTGTGGATAGTAATTGGGCTCACCATGATATGACCCATATCCTTCAAAAGGATGGCGTTCCCAACCACTATTCACACTATGATCATAATACGAATAATGTCCATGTTGCTTAGTCGGATATTCGTTGTATTGGCTATTATAATACCAGTTTGACATTCTCAACACAAAATAAAAGCCACTGACAGGGGATTCATGGGTGGATAGAGTCTTACCTCCCGTACCCGACGGGCGATGAACCGTTCAAGTCGACTCAGGCCACCAACTCCTATGTCAGTGTAAGAACCTGAGAGGCCGAGACAGTATCGTAACTGTCGTCCTTCCCTGCAGCAGTTTTATTTAAATTAACCCTTCCTTAGGGTTTTAAAAATAATAATGTCCAATGTTCCAAAAATAAAGTTCAAAAAGTCCAAAAATAAAAGAAAAAAAAATTTACAAAAAATAAAATCCTATTTACAGTTTCTAAAAATAAAATAAAATAAAATATCTATATACAAAATCTTCTTCTTCTCTCCTTTTGGATTCCTCTTTTGTTTCCTTGTTTGACTTCGCTTTTCTTTCAGCACTTTCTCTCTTTTTCTTTAGCTCAGCTCCAATTCTGAAAGCAAAGTAGAAATACCAAAACGCGTAAAAAAGAACAAAAATAATAAAAATAAAAATAAAACCTAAAAACAAATCTATACACAAGTCCACGTCGGCGGCGCCAAAAATTAATCGAATTTTATATAGTGGTAAATAGAGTTGTCGTTCGCTCGGACTTGATGAGGTTGATTTTAAGAATTAGTAAACTAAAATAAAAGAAAAATATATACAAAATATTGTCACAGGATGAAGAATTTACTGGGACTCGGGGTTTTACATTTTTCATGTTCATGGGTTCATAAATTAATCCTAGGCATTTATAGCTCAAAACAAAAGAAACAATAACTCTAATCTTTGACAAAGTAGATTTCATAAAACATTAGTTGTAAGTTGTGAGCATGACACATCAAAAGTAATTAAAACTAAGCATGCGACATCAAACAAAATAACAAATAATTAATAGAAACCATAAAACAATTAAATTCTATGGAAATAGTTATAAAGAATTATTTTAATTACCACATGAACGAAAAAAAGCCTCCTCTGTCGTCCCAGTGATGGGGTCTAGCTCATCATATTGGAAACACGCTCAAAGTATGATTTCATTGCTCAAAAAGGTGCTTACAAGAATGAAAAATAATAAAACAGATATTTGCAACGGTGAAAGGGCGTTACAGAACCTCATGTTACAAATATAGCGTTGTTACAAAGAAAACGATAACGCACAACTGTTGCAGAACAACAGTCGCAGAGAGATGAATAGATGACAATAAAGCAACGACAGACTACAAGTGTTGTCTGTGCATCTTCTTCCTCTCTTCTCTGTTGATGAAGAACAAGCTCACTGCACTTGATTTCTCGCGCTATTTTTCTCCCCTAACTCTCCATAACCCTCTCCAATCAACTCCATCACCTTAAATACACCATCACAGTCCCAAGAATCACGCACCAAAACTCACAGAAATCTCTCAACTTCAATGCTGTCATTTACGGGAATAATTCCCCTTCTCTTTCTCTGTACGCGGTAATATCAATCATACACAATCCAAACACGTTGAATACGTGTTTCAGAGGTAGGTAAACTCCCCATCCACACACAATCACTCCATATATATCCCAAAAATCCCGAGAATCACTCCATCCCCTGTTTTAGATCAACTCCAAGAATACCCGAGTTTTGCTTCTTCAAAACACGTAAAAGACGTGTGTACCAGGTGAGATCATAATATTTGTTCAAATCTCACGAAATCTGCAACAAAATCTTCTCATAACTGGCATATCTTCCAACCATAAAACTGAAATCCGAGTATCTATGTCATTTCTCTATGCTCGGGTAAATAAGGGAACTCCTTCTTTTTGCGCAAATCTATCCATTACCAATCATGTACTATGCTAATAGGTCAATCCCTATACTAATCTGACCAGAAATCCCCGGAAATCTCGTCTAAAATTCTTCCCGGGAGTTACGTATTTAACTTCAGCTGAGAACAATAGTTTCCCGCCAAAAACGAAATCAAACGAAGGGGAAGAAGGACAGCCCTTAACCAAGTACATGGGTGCGAATAGCAGGTGTCCAACTTGGGTACTCCTTATAAATTGAGGTGCCCCTTATCCAAAGCAGGGGTCCGTTTAGCAAATGTCCTCTGGGATGTCTTTAACAACTTTTCGAGCCGAATTTTCCAAAGATGTTTATTTCTCTAAAAACACCTACAAAGACATAAAAAAACCATAATAAATACACAAATGGGTACCAACAATATAGAAAATTGATACTAAAATCGACACATAATGCGTCTATCATGATACTAGTTGATTTTGCTAGAGTCGATTCTCCTTTAACCTTAGGCTTCTTCTCGAGACCTGTAGGTTAACGACTGAAAGGCTTCATTGGGATTGTGAAGCCAGACGAAACTATTTCTCTTGTAGTTGAGCGATCTGATCTTGCCATTTTCTATCGTACGAGTTCAATTGAATAATTGACTTGAGATTACATCTCCGATAGGGCAAGATAAAAAGAAATCACAAACATCTTCGTCTCATCGTTTGTGATTCCGCAATATCTAGTTTCGCTACCATACGATTTAGATTATTGTGAGGTGATTGATAATTCTAGGCTGTTCTTCGGGAATATAAGTCTGGGTTATCAATTAGTTTCTGTTCACCTTGATTTTATCAAAAGACGAAACAAAACTCTTAGGTTTATCTGTGGGAGACAGATTTATCTATTATTATAGACTTTTCTGTGTGATACAAATTTGTTTATTAAAGTCTTCGACTTTTGGTCGTAGCAACTCTTGGTTGTGGGGTGAGATCATCTAAGGGAATCAAGTGTGTAGTATCCTGCTGGGATCAGAGACGTAAGGAGCGCAACTGTACCTTGATTCAGTATGATATTGATTAGGGTTCAACTACAGTCCAGACTGAAGTTAGTTTGTAGTAGGCTAGTGTCTGTAACGGCTTAATACAGTGTGGTGTTCAATCTGGACTAGGTCCCGGGGTTTTTCTGCATTTGCGGTTTCCTCGTTAACAAAACTTCTGGTGTCTGTGTTATTTCTGTTCCACATTATATTTTGTTATATAATTGAAATATCACAGGTTGTGCGTTGTATCGATCAATTGTGAAATCCAATCTTTGGTTGTTGATTGGAAATTGATTGATCCTTGGATATTGGTCTTTGGTACCATCCAAGTTTATATCTCTTGTATTTGATAAAGACTCACAGATTTCTATTTGTTTGAGTATAGGCCAAATCAAGAGATAGAGATATTAACTCCCTGATATACTTTTTATTAAGATTGAGTCTGACTGTCTAGTTGATTCTCTTAAAAGTATATTAGAGTTAGTCCATATAGATTGTTAATCGAAATATTGGGTGAGGTTGTTAGACCCCCGCATTTTCAGGTGTACATAGCAATAATGCTCTAACGGTCCCACCTTTTGGTTATTTTTTGTTAGTGTTTCCTTTATCTAGGACTGCTGGAGCACTGCTCAGTCGAACTCGCAAGTTTTGTTATCTCAAGATTGTTGTCAATGTTAGATGCATAAAACTATATCTTGATTTCTAGTCTACTTAAGTCAGGTCACGGAATAGGATTAGAGTTTGGTAGTTGAGTATCAGACATAACTAAATAACCCAGGAAGATTGAAGAATGAAGATCAAACGAATACATTTGGAGAACTTCATCAACAAAGACGAATGTGAAGACTGAACCATTATATTTATTCACAAGTATTACCATTCTATCTACACGGGACTATGTTGTATAACTTTGAGTAGATTTAATGATAGACACATTTTTGTGTCTGATTTGTCTCAATACTATATACTCCCTCCGTCTTTAATTAACAGTCCTAATTGACTTTGTCAAAATATTAAGGAAATCCTATAAAATGGCATGACTAGCCCTATTTAATATTATATTATTACAAAGACTAAAATTAATATATTAAAAGTTATAAATTTGATAGTATTATTATTTTAATAAATATTTTAAGAAAATAAAAACAAACTTATACTGCTTTGATTTTGTAAGAATAAGTAAAAGTTTTATTAGGAATTTTATAACTATCCATAAATGTTTCTATTTAAATAAGGAATGACGATTAATATAAAGATATTGAATAGATTTTTTCTTATATATGGTGATAGTATTTAATATTTTGAATTGAGTTTATATTACAAATGATTTTATGATTATAAAAAATAAAGGGTATATTTGATAGTTTAAGGGGAAAATATGTCTATAAACAGAGCAGACAGATAAAAAAAGACATACCAAAGTAGAAATTAGGACAGATAAAAAAAGACAGATGGAGTATTGTTAGTGCTTATTTTTGTACTTATTTATGGTGTTTTATGTGTGTAGATGTTTTTGGGAAAAATCGACTTGGAATATTGTGTTAAAGGCACCCATGAGAAATTACTAAAGGCACCCACAAAAAGTTATAAAGGCACCCCACTTGCTAAAGCCATCCCAAAATTGGATAGAGGGCACCCATCTTCTTCACGGAATAAACAAAAATTTGGCGGGAACTTTTGGTTCGAAACTATGAAGACTTCTGTTTTGATTTCTAAGAAGATTTAGAGAGATTTCTCGTCCCAATTGATTTATACTAGCCTGTTATATTGAAATTGTTAGAGCACTGCTCGGTCGAACTCGCAAGCGTTGCTATTTCAAGCTTGTTTTTCAAGTTTATGTGATCAAAACTATAAGTCTTGATTTCTAGTCTACTTATGGCTATGTCTCGGACTAGGATAGAATGTGTAGTTGAGCTTTAGACTTCATGGCGTTCATCGATTGAAGACGAAGATCTACTAAAGAGAGATTGGAGGAACTTCATCAACAAAAGGTATGTGGAGACTGAAACTTATTTATCACTCAGAAGTCTATTCTATTCTATCTCCTATTGAGACTAAGTCGTATATCTATATATACTTTTACATTATACACATTTGATATTTCGAGCTGAGTTTAACTCACTTATATCTTTCTCAAAATATGTGTTGGAAGCTTTTTTGCTTTAGCTACATTCATCATTATTCTTGACGAGTTTAGTTGGAAATAATTTATTTGTTGGAAACTAAATAATGAGTCAAAAGATGATCATGTGAAAATTTCCTTGAAACATATTACTACCTCCGTCCCACTATTAAGTGACCTAGTGTATAACTAAATTTAGTTATACACTAGGTCACTTAATAGTGGTACGGAGGTAGTAAATAATTTGTGTGAGACAATCATTTGATGTAGACTCGGAATGCTTCTAATTGATCATTCGATCACTTGAAAATTATTTATAAGCTAATAGTTTGTGTAAGATAGTTATTTTCGTCTTCCAAAGATGTTTCAATGATTGAAATGGGAGTTTAGAACAATTAACCATTGTATGGATATAGCATAGTATGCATACCAGTATACAAACTGTTGTGGTATGATTCAAGTCCGGAAACCAAGTTTGCATACCAGTATACTAGCGGTTTTAACTGTTAAAGTCGGGTAACCAAGTGTGCATACCAGTATGCAAACGGTTCTACCTGAGTCAGGTTCGGGACACCAATATGCATACCCGTTTGCGAACTATCGGACAAGACGAAAGTCCGAAATTTAAGTTTGCGTACCCATTTGCAAACTTAGTTGGCTTATGTTCTAAAATCGGTTAAATATGATTTCATACTCATGAACAAATACATATATAAATTAAGAAATGCAATCTTTTCAAACCGTGGATTAATGTTCATGAATTGATTCTCTTAAATCAATTCGATTTTGTTTCAATTGTGTCTTGTATACTTCTATGAGAATATAAACAATTGAACAACTCCATGAGTAACACAATTAGATTCATTGGTTATCATTTTATCTAGAAGTGTTAGATGAATGTGGTTAATAGAAAAGTTTTCATATGGCTAACTTCGGTTTACTATTATTGAGCCAACTCAATATACACGTTTAGGTACGGTTACCCATATCTAAATGAAAGTATATTTCATTTGTGTGTAACAAGCTAAGACCATCTAACGGTGGAGAGATATTTCTTTGGTTTTAAGCAAACTTAGCTTGAATCTTAAATCAATATTTCATCTAACGATGAATATTCATTGTTTTGTTTCAAAGCTATCAAACCCTGATTTGAATACTATATATGGGAGAACTCTAGCAACTGGGAAACCTAATCCCCACACCTCATATGTGATACTAGTTGCGTACTAGAGTCGATTCTCCTTTAACCTAGGTTTTTCCTAAAGACATTATAGGTTAACGAGTTAAAGACTTCATTGGGATTCCGAAGCCAGGCCCAACTAATTTATTTGTAGTTGCATGTTCTGATCTTACATGTTCTATCGTTTTGAGTACTATCTTCTCTAAGATTGGCTCGAGATTTATCTCCGATAGGTAAGATATAAAAAGTAATCACAAAGCTCTTCATCTAATTCTTTGTGATTCCACGATAACTTGTTCTACTACCATATAGTTAAGTTATTGTGAGGTGATTGATATTTATAGTCTGTTCTTCGGGAATATAAGACCGGATTATCAACTGGTTGATGTTCACCTTGATTTATCAAAAGACAGAACTAAAACTTCATAGGTATTTCTGTGGGAGACAGATTTATCTATCAGAATAGACTTTTATGTGGGAGACAAATTTGTTTATAAAGTCTTCGACTTTGGGCGTAGAAACTCTTAGTTGTGGCTGATATCAGCTATGAGAATCAAAAGCGTAGAGTCCTGCTGGGATTCAGAGGTGTAGGGAACGCAATTGTACCTTAATCGATGTGAGACTTGGTTAGGGCTCAACTACATTCCAGTCTGAAGTTAACTTGTAGTAGGCTAGTGTCTGTAGCGGCTTAATACAGTGTGGTGTTCCCAGGGTTATCTGCATTTGCGGTTTCCTCGTTAATAAAACTTCTGGTGTCTGTGTTATTTCTTTTTCGTATCATATTTGTTTATTGAAATATCACAGGTTGTGCGTAGTTCAATCAATTGGTAAATCCTACCTTTGGTTGTTGATTGAAATTGATTGAAACTTGAACATTGGTTTTTGATACCGTTCAAGTTATTTCTCATATCAATCAGGCTCACAGATTTTTATCTGTGCGACTGCAGATTGCCTTGAGAAATTGAGATATAACTCTTGGATATTTTTCCTTGATTGAGTCTGACTTTCTAGTTGATTTTCTTGGAATTATATTGGAGTTAATCCATATAGATTGCCGAACGAAATATTGGGTGTGGTTGTTAGACCCCCGTTTTTTCAGAAACGGTGATGGTAAATCTCTTGGAATCGAAAAAGTAGGAACGTTACGTGGATTTGGAGAAAACAGGGAGGATGTACATATTCTCGGGTTTTCTTTATTCCTTCCCGAGATTTTTGTGCATAGGGTGTGGATGGATAGTGTTTGAATCAATCAAGAGACGTGTATTAACTTGTTGGGAGTGTGTCAGTAACAATTTAACATGGGAGAAGAAGAAAAAGGAAATTATTCCCATAGTTTGGCAGAGAGAGAAAAGAACTAGGGAATTATTGCAAAAGATTTTCGGTGTATATAAGGTGTTGGATATGATGGGAAGTGACACAGAGAGTTTGGGAAAAAAATTAATATTACAGAGAAATTTTTTTGTTGCTGCTGAAGGAGACGAAGAACAGGAAGAACAGACCATCCAAGACAATGGTTAATAACCCATCGCTTATTCTAAGCTTTAAGATTCTTTTCTGCGATACTTTTTGCCACTGTTCTTAGTTTGACTCTGTAACAGTAGGTTTGCAATGCCTATAAACGTTGCGAATTCCCGATTTTATTTATTTTCTCTCCTTTTCCATCCTTTGTAAACATTTTTGAGCCATGAATCAATATTTTGAAAGGTTGTCTACCATGATGAGTTACTTGTCGCGTAACCAAGGCAATGGAAGAAACTATTCACAAATGATTGATGGGTAATATTATTTGATTATTTTATTTAATCTACTTTTATTATTGGTTCACTTAATCAATGCTTCTACAGAGTGTTAATTCGATTACATGATTTTCCTAATTATTTGTCATTCAATTTGATAGGTTATGCTTTGTTAAATCTATTGATAATCTATACTTAATGTTTACAAATAATATTTGAGAACATGTCTAATCTTGGTGAATAAAGATATGTAAGGGATTAAGAGGTGACTAGAGTTTTGAAATATTCATCGCATCATTCAATCATGAGTAGTAGTGGAATCCAGAGTCTTGGTTGTTTTTTGAATTATGATATCACTTTCAGCTGAGTTGAGTTGAGTTTTTTTTTTTTTTATATAGTTTTAGAAATTTAATATTGCAAAGAAGAAGTTTCAAGTCAACCTTGTCTTGTTAAACATCTCGAAATATGACTCAAGCAACGGATGCTCATAGGTCCTTAGCAATCTTAATTGGAAACAACTTTTTTAAGAACTATGTTTGTGGGTCATTTGAAAATTGCCCAAGAAAGAGTGTTTTTAGAACTAATGATATCTAGATTCAGGCTAGGTACGGTTACCCAGTTCGCGTACCATGGATATAAAGTTCCGGAATATAGGTAGGTACGCATACCCAATACGCGTACCATGGTATTCTGAATTCGTGAACGGGGGAGGTACGCATACCCAATACGCATAGCTCAAGACCCTAAGTTCGTGAATCGCATTAGGGTATGTATACCCGGTATCCGTACCTTGGTCATCTGAATTCACGAACTGGTTCGTAGGTATGCGTACCCTCGCACACCTGCCCAGTACGATTTAGTAGATACTGATGAGTTATTTTCATAAATATGTTTAACATTGCTACGACTCTCGTGAACACCTCTAAGAAATCTTTTCTCAATAAACCACCTTGAGTATATGCATCATGATTCAAGTCGTACGTGTTTTAATGAACACGATTATGATTATTAGTTCTTAAGGCATACTTGTCAAAACTATCATTATACACGGTTCCGGCACTCTGGACTATAGTGTATATTCTTCTATGTAATCTCAAGACATACTTCTCACATGCTTACATGAACTACTAACAAGAGCTTTATCTAAATAGAGAAAGTATTTGCTTCAATCTCAAGTTATCTTAGCTTGAATTCTAAGCAAACCTATCCTTGAAAATCTACAAATAGAAAGACTCAAACAACCTGGAAATTCAATCCCTGACACTCCTGTATCGTAGTTGTTTGCTAGAGTCGTCCTCTATGAACCTAGGTTTTCTCTTAGAAGCATAATTAGGTTTACGACTTAAAGACTTACGACTTAAGCATAATTATCTTTACCTTGATAGTTCGTGTATCATGATCTTGTACTTTATGTTATTCAGGTTTTAGTAATCTCTTTCAGGAACGAGATAGATATAAATCGCAAAGTTCTCTTCATCTCAGATTTGTGATTTCTCAAGAGATATATTTAAAACTCTTCTTTATTGATCGGTTTAAGATTGTTCTTGAGTGGTGGTTAATAATTCAGGCTTCTCAGCTAACTGAGTGTAAGTGTTTCAGACTTTTGAGGTTTGCTAGCTTTTTCAATTGCATATGGATTTCCAATCATTGATCTATCGCTTTATAGGGAAACAAAATAAGCTTATCTGTTCGAGGCAGATCGGTATAAAAAGTCTTCGCTTAGGATGAAGCAACTCTTAGGCTCTAAAGGATGCAACCTAAGGGAATCAATTGCGTAAAGACTTGCGAGGTTTAAGAGATGTAAGGATCACAAATGCAGCTGAATTGCTTCATATCGATCTGAATCGTCTTAGGATCATTAATTGGTTCCTCAGCTGACACTATGATATACCATAACCATCAATGTCAATCAGACTCCTACATCTATGGTAAAAAGCATCATTGATGTCTCAGCATGCACTTAATTTATGCTCCCTTCATCAACATAACGAGTCTCTTGCGAAGCGTTCCATACTCATTATTCAGAATCATACTAGCATCCAGGTCAATATTTGACCAAATAAATACACTAATGCAAAGAAAACTTTTCCATGCTCGAGACATCAATAATGTCATATGGGGGATATTCACTAGGGTTTTGTTCTGGCGGCCTACAACACGTGCGGTGTATCAATAGACCCACGGCGAGAAGTGAGTAAGTCGTGTTGGCAGTTGAAGGAGTAAATGGAGTAGTGATCTAACAACCACCAAATCTCCCTAACGAAGCGGAACTGGTTTCACCATAACTTCCACTTCTACTCTTCCACTTCTCTGCAACTGCCACCACTTATACGAGATCAATGTATTAACTACCTCTACTACATATATGATTTCCACCTATGATTTGACAACCATATCGTAGAAAGATATACAAAAGATTTCTCTCGATCTAACATAGAGAAGTCATCTTCAAAGATATCTCCGCCATCAATTTCCATTCATCTCAACACCTTCCCAGCTTCCCTCCCTACAGATTGATATTTTCTTTCCATTGTCGCTGAACCAAATCTGGAACGACCATTTCTTGGTTTAGGCCAGAGTCATACAAATTGGTCTCTCGAATTCAAAATACTCTCGGTCAATACATTTGTTTAAGGGCTTAGACGATTGGCTCTATCTAGCATCTGCCTACTTCACCATTTTATCTTTCACCCAATAATACATTTTTATCCACAACACCTTTATTAAAAGTTTGAGTAGCAGAGGGAAGATTGGCAGTCATACTTTTTACATACACGATACATCGATTTCGGAAATACCTGGAAGTTTAATCGTCCCATTTTTACTAGTATAACAAAACCTACAATCTCCAAAAGTAACAAGTCCTCCTTGATAATCATTAACGTCCACAAGACAAGATAGATCTCATGTCATTTGTCTACTACATCCATTATCTACAAATCATTGAAAAGAAGATGTGGATTATAGGGAAAATGATCCCAACCAGACATTTTAATTACCCTTTTTATCAGATTTTTTTTTTATCTCCATATATAGTTTATTAATTTATACAACAACCTTTGAGCAATCTTATAAAGATCCATTGCTTCTTTGATTTTTTTCCTGAAAACTTTACATGTAAGAGTGAAAAGACGAGGGTACCCAAGTATACCTCAATCTAAAACTTTTCCTCCTATAAGTCATTTCTCGAAAGTGATTGTCTAAGGACTGAGTCGAGACAATACAACTAATCGGTTCACACTTCGTCTGATCGTCTATGGATACGAGATCGAGACAATACGACTACAAGATAACTTGAGTGATTGACTATGGATACAAAATCGAGACAATACAACAACGAAGTATGTTTACTTGATAATTCAGACTTAACCAAACACAATAGGATTGCTATCAAGTAAATAGGAATTAACGTTTGCGTATTTTACTTCTAATTATAATAAAACAATTATAATTGCGGAAATAGAAAAGTAAAAGACACAGCAAGATTTTGTTAACAAGGAAACTGCAAATGCAGAAAACCCCCGGGACCTTGACCAGAATTGAAAACTCTCAGGATTAAGCCGCTATACAAAATCTAAACCAACTTCGTATAGTTGAGATCAAGCAACTAAACCTATAGTTCACCTAGTTCCGTCTGTATCCCTGCGCCTCCAACTTGTAATAAGTCACGCACTTGGAACAATTCATTTGGTTCGTATTCCAAACAGTAAAGAAACAACAAATCTGTTCGGCAACAACTCTTTTCAACCAAGTGATATGAGTTTGACAAAAGGATCTTTCGTTTATCCCAATAAACTCCTTTGTCAGGCCCTTAGATCTATATAATAACAATTACCAAAATAATTGTCAAGATTTGCAATCAATACTTTTAATCACAAAGAATTGTATTGATGCCGATCTACTCAACTAATCAATCAAATCTATCACAAAGATAAACCGATTATAGTTGGATCCTTTTCCATCCGAAACAAGTATTGTGCACACCAAAGATAATGAACCCAAATCAGAAGATTCGTCTTCAAATCTTCTTAGATCTTCAATAAACACCTGCACACAATCAACTTGAATCTCTTGTGATCAATCACACATAGAACGGAGTCTGTTAACAACGGATTATCACAAGACGTCTTTAGAACTACAAACAGTCTAAAGATCCCCTTCGAAACATTGATCTAGTTTGAGTGAATCTTATATCATAAGAGAAGATTCTCATGCATAAAAAAAATATGTGCAATCAAAGTTCAACCACCGTTAGTCAATCAAATCAATCAAAAACTAATAATAAACCGCAATTATCTAGTTTCCCACCAACGGTACTAATAGAGCTTCCCAATCCCAAAGAAGTCTTTAAACTGAGCGGTCGTAAGAGATTTCGCCTAATTAGGTTACTTTCCTCTCTGAATAGGCGGCTCCACCAGTAACAACACAAATAGGTAGTCTTGCTGGCTCTGAGGATTAGTTTGCTTGAAATGCAAACTTCAGTATTTATAGACAAAGGTAGTTTGGACACCAAGGAATTTCCAAAACTGAATATTCTCAAAGATATGCAATAAACACCAAATCGGTTTTCATAATTCCTGGAAATGCTCTGTCCAATTAATGACCGAAATCTCAGTAGAAAATCTCCAACTAGTAAATGCACGTTACTAATTTTTATTTTCTAAAGATATGCATTTTAATTGCTGGAAATTAAAAGCATATAAAACTAAAAACCTTAATTAAAGATTCTCAATTTATTTCGATCCGGGATTCTCCTTTAGCTATTAAGGAATATCTTTGAACAATAAAAGGTAAGAGTTACTGCACATGTTCAAAGTTTGTCGACATCTTTACTTTGTAAATCCTTTTTCATATTTACAATCTTGGAATCGATTTGCCACACTTCCAAACAAGTTTAGAATTGGTTCCTCTGACTTCCAGGAAATATGTGATTGATTATCATATCAAATCACAAAACATGGGTTTAACGGTTCTACCAAAACAAGTTTCGGTTCTACCTCCATGTGGGTACTAGAATTAGTCACGCTAGTGACCAAAACTTGGTTGACTAGGTACTAGGATCGGTTCCCACATATATATGGTATCTAACTTGTATTTGTTGCACATGTTCAAAGGATCGGTTCCCAATAACTAAAAACATGTTGCACATGTTCATAGGATCGGTTCCCAATAACCAAAAACTTGTTGCACATCTTACAAGGATCGATTCCCCTTTTGTGATCGGTTGCACCTCTTACTAGGATCGGTCCCCCAATGTCTAGAGTTGGTCATACCAACTCGATCATACCATCTCAGGTGATTACTTAAGATCGATTTCATTAATAAAAGTCATACCAATACATAAGTCTGGCCTTGTGAATAGTTTTACCAAGAACATAAGCAAGTCATGAGCGGTTATACTAAACACACATATTGATAATCCAAAGATTTGCAATGAATAACAATACCAATAAGCCTAGTGATTTCCCTTTCGATTCATAAAACAAGTTTATGAATTGTACTTCCTTTAAACGAATGTAAAAAATTGTTTCTTAGGACGAAATCTTCACCCATACCCATACATAATCACAATATCATTCATACGATTATGTCGATGTCTTATATACGAAGTTCAAAAGATAGACGTTATACTTCGTATTGTATTCCTTAATACTATGTCTAACTAGAATATAATCATTCACAGCTTCGCAGTTATGTTTTCAATATGCACGATTTGAAAGATATGTTAGGGAATGAAACAGTTCAAGTCAAATATAACTAACCTCAAGTGGAAGGATGATGTCGTCGTTGTAGATCCTTACTTCTTCACATTCTTCAAGTCTTCACGTAATACTTGTAATGTTTCATATCCTAATACTTTCAAGCTAGCCTATACGAAGTTGACTCTAGTATATAATCAAGCGACTCTTTAAATGAGTTTTGATTCACTAAAATATGACAACCAAACTTGACATACCAACGCTTGGTGGATTCAACCGAGCTATGCTCTAACAATCTCCCCCTTTGTCAATTTTAGTGACAAAACTCTTACATCATATGGGTAAACAAATTACAATAATTCACTACACATACGCTTGATTCCAAAATTCAACAACACAATAACTTGTATACATTCAACCCTTAAATGCCGCTGTTGACATTATAATAACAAAGCTAATACTCCCCTTAAAGGTAAGATAGGTAAATTTTCAATCCGCACGTCTTTGTTATTTCCATCATCAGATGATATGTTACTCCCCCTTCGTCTATGCTTTACTCTTTCGTTAGATATAACGTTTAAGCACCATTATCCTTTCCTTAGTGATACCAAATCAATACAAATCAATATAAGTATCACTTGTTTATTCCATGTATTTCTCCCCCTTTTTTTCACAAAAGACAAAGGTACGAGCAAATAACCGTCAAATCGAAAGGATCTTACAAATCTTACAAAGAGACTTGCAAAACCTATAAGACTTAAGCACGAGGGTTCCACACACCATTTTTGATAACCAATATCAAAACCGAAACTACAAAGTAATTTTGTTTTGATATGTTACCAAGGAAATAATTGCCCGAAGCAATTTTCCATAATAGTTTATCAAACCAAAAATCGACTAAGCACCTTAGTTCCTTTGTTAAACCGATTGTACAGATACAATCGCTTGTTCGATAAGACCAAAATAAAGATCAGAACTGACTCTATTTTTCTCATCAGGCTCTAGTTATTCTCATTAATAACTTAGACCTTTCAATTTTAAGCAAGACAAGTACTAGGTTAGTTAACTAGCATTTCTTGTTAAGGCATTCGATTAGACTTGAATAACCGAAACCTCCACTTTGATAAGTCTAACTAAGATCAGAATTAACTTAGTTTCTCTTATCCGGAATCGAATTGGACCTAAACAAGTCATCCCGAAAACTTTTTTGTTAAGCCATACATAATTCATACAAACCAAATAAATCAACTTGCATAATTATTTACCTCAACCGGAAGCAATTGAAACAACATAGACATTAAAGTACTGCAATTGCACCGTAATTTTGTAAGTCTAAACAATTGATACCAAACAATAAAGCAAGATAACAATAATTTTTCTTAACTGGAAACAATTGAATCACACACATATCCATACACAAATAATGGAATAAAGCATCAATTGTACCGAGATTTTGTTAAGCAAAAACAATAAATATATGCAATAAGATCAGGCTTTTCTTAAACAAGAAAACGATTAATTAACAAATTTGTTACCTCAAATTCTGCATTCTCTTCACCCCCGAAAGATATGTCATCAAGCGCAAGTTCACATAGAACTCTCCCTCGTTATGTTGTCATCCTCTCGTAAAACAAAGAACAACAACAAACACCAACCTTTACCAGGGGAAGGTTGAAAATCGGTTTTAACCATTGCAATGCAAAAGTTGAAACCCCAAAACACATATTCTTTTATGCTAAACCAAACAATTCAACATATTGTGACTTTTCACATATTGTTTCAATCAAAATCCCTCATGATCCTTTGATAAAGCCTACCAACATGGGCTAGAACTTAATCCTGCTAAAAAAAAAAAGTCACCCAAACCATAAGGGTTCACACATATGAGATCGAATATTAAGGTCAAGAAAACCGAAATCAAACATCCCATAAACATACATAGCAATAAGATAAAGCATTCAAGCACAGGCTATGTAATCAAAAACTATCAAGAAAAAATATAAAATAATAATTTTATTCATAAATAAGATAGTTTTATTCAAAATAGACCTTATACAATTATTGAAAGAAATCAAAAAATGATGTCTATTTTCTTTGCAACTCAATCCTTCATATCAGTGCTAAAGGAAGGCAGATTATTACTTTCAGTCTTCAGCTTGTGAATTTCTTCAAGTAGATAACCTTGTTGCTTGACCAGAATTTATTGCAACTGAGAAATTTTCGTGAAGGATTCTGCAAGAGCATGTAATTCTGACTTTGATTGAACACAGAAGTGTGTCAATGCTTCAACACACTGATCTTTCTTCAGCATATTCTCTCTTTCCTTCTTGCTAAGCCAATCTCTCTTTTTGATTTTACTCTTAATATCAAGAGAAGATGCAGACTTAAGTTGATCTTTCTGATTTAACATCTTATCAAGAGAAGATGTTGGATCCAGACTCATGGTTCGGACAAGGAATGACCAAATAAGGAGAAGGATATTTTTAAAATTTTCATACTTCCGAAAATATAATATTCCTATAAATACGAATACCTCAAAAAATTTCAAATACTAGATTTTGTTTCTATAATCTTCACATAAGTGCCTTGAGTTTTCTTCTTCCTCACTCAAAATTTGGCACACATGTTGAGGAAAGAATTCTAATACCGATCAGGTGGTATTAGTATGAGATTTTCTCTCGTTATGGAATTTTGAATAACCAGAGTGTCCTTGATCTAGTATCGTATGAGAAAGTCTCTTTTTGTTACCTCGAACTAACGAAGTATCTTGAGATTGACGGGGGTTGCATATGCAACTTTTAGCAATTCTGTTTTTGAGACAGTTTTTGTATCTTGTCTTATTTTTCCCTTTACCATTAGATGATTTAATAACATCATCGGAAGACATGTCCATTTTTAAAATGGGTAAATCACTAATGGAGGAGGAAGAAATAAGATTGACAACCAATGCAATATTAGTTGTTTCCTCTTCATCAGAATCATATGAATCAGAGCTCTCATCTAGAGTTACATCCAGAGCCTTGCTTCCAGTGTATTTCTTAAGATTGAGACAGTCTTTAGCAATATGACCAAACCCTTTACACTTAAAGCACCGCGGCAGGAACTCGATCATGTGGATGAGAAGAACGATGAGTATCCTTTATGAACCTCTTATTTCTTTTCTTTAATAGATCTCGAAACTGTCTAGTAATCAATGATAATGATTGTTCAATTTCATCATCAGAGTTTTCTGCAATCTGTTCATCTGAATCATCCATCTGTTTATTCCTCTATATTGGAGCTTTCAGAACTTTTGCATCTTTAAAAGCGATTCCTTTTGTTTGAATAGACTGTGATTCATGATCAAAGATCTTTAACTTTCCAACGAGTGTGCTTCGTGAGAGTGTTGAAAGATCATTTGCTTCTATGATTGCATGCTTCTTATAATCGTATTTAGATGACAACGATCTGAGAATTTTGCACACTATATCCTTTTCAGAAATAGTCTTTCCAAGAGAGAAAGAAGCATTAATTATCTCAGAGAGTTTAATATGAAACTCTTCAAAAGTGTCGTTATCATCCATTTAAAGGTTTTCCCAATCGGATGTAAGAGTTTGAAGTCTAGATTCTTTCTCTGATGTGTTTTATTCGAATACGATCTGAAGATTATCTCAAGCTTCTTTCCAAGTTTTACATGTTGATACATGATGTTGTAGATCATGGCTTACAGCATGTATTATAGCATTCAAACCATCTGAATTCTGCTTTGCAAGAGCCTTTTCTTCGTTTGAAAAATCTACTAAGCGTTTAAACTCAGTTTCCGAATTTTCTATCTTTGGACGAATATAACCATCAAAGACTAATAGCCACGTATTAAAGTCTCGTGATTGAATAAAAGATCTCATAGCAGATTTCCACCATAGATAGTTTGTTCCGTCAAATCTTGGTGGTACGTTAATTGAAGTCGATTGATGAGAACTCGAGTTCATTCTTATAGGTTGGATCGGACCAAACACAAATTGTTAGATCTTTTCTTGTTTGGCTGCTCTGATACCAATTGAAAAGACGAGGGTACCCAAATATACCTCAATCGAAAACTTTTCCACCTATAACTCCTTTCTCCGAAAGTGATTGTCTATGGACTGAGTCGAGAGAATACAACTAATCGGTTCACACTTCGTGTGATCGTCTATGGATATGAGATCGAGACAATACGACAACAAGATAACTTGTGTGATTGACTATGGATACAAGATCGAGACAATACAACAACGAAGTATGTTTACTTGATAAAAGGTTCGCACTTAACCAAACAAAATAGGATTGCTATCAAGTAAATAGGAATTAACGTTTGTTTATTTTACTTCTTAATTATAATAAAACAATTATAATTGCAGAAATAGAAAAGTAAAAGACACAACAAGACTTTGTTAACGAGGAAACTGCAAATGCATAAAAATCCCGGGACCTTGAATTGAAAACTCTCAGGATTAAGCCGCTATACAAAATCTAAACCAACTTCATATAGTTGAGACCAAGCAACTAAACTTATAGTTCACCTAGTTTCGTCTGTATCCCTGCGCCTCCAACTTGTAATAAGTCATGCACTTGGAACAATTCCTTTGGTTCGTATTCCAAATAGTAAAGGAACAACAAATATGTTCGGTAACAACTCCTTTCAACCAAGTGATATGAGTTTGACAAAAGGCTCTTCCGCTTATCCCAATAAACTCCTTTGTCAGGTCCTTAGATCTACCCAATAACAATTACCAAAGTAATTATCAAGATTTTGCAATCAATACTTTTAATCACAAAGAATTGTATTGATGCCGATCTACTCAACTAATCAATTAATTATTTCACAAAGATAAACCGATTATAGTTGGATCATTTTCCAGCCGAAACAAGTATTGTGCACACCAAAGATTATGAACCCAAATCAGAAATCTTCGTCGTCTTCAAATCTTCTGAAATCTTCAATAAACATCTGCACACAATCAACTTGAATCTCTTGTGATCAATTACACACAGAACAGAGTCTGTTAACAATGGATTATCACAAGACGTCTTTAGAACTACAAACAGTCTAAAGATCCCCGTCGAAACTTCGATCTTGTTTGAGTGAATCTTATATCAGAATGGAAGATTCTCAAGCATAAACAAACAAGATGCAATCAAAGTTCAACCACCGTTAGTCAATCAAATCAATCGAAAACTAATAATAAACCACAATTATCTAGTTTCCCACCAACGGTACTAATAGAGCTTATCAATCCCAAAGAAGTCTTTAAACTGAGCGGCCGTAAGAGATTTCACCTAATTAGGTTACTTTCCTCTCCGAATAGGCGGCTCCACCAGTAACAATATAACTAGGTAGTTTTGCTGGCTCTGAGGATTAGTTTGCTTGAAATGCGAACTTCAGTATTTATAGACAAAGGAAGTTTGGACACCAAGGAATTTCCAAAATCGATTTTTCTCAAAGATATGCAATAAACACAAAATCGGTTTTCATAATTCCTGGAAATGCTCTGTCCAATTAATGACCGAAATCTCAGTAGAAAATCTCCAACTAGTAAATGCACATTACTAATTTTTATTTTCGAAAGATATGCATTTTAATTGCTGGAAATTAAAAGTATATAAAACTAAAATCCTTAATTAAAAGATTCTCAATTTATTTCCATCCGGGATTCACCTTTAGCTATTAAGGAATATCTTTGAAAAATAAAAGGTAAGAGTTACTGCACATGTTCAAAGTTTGTCGATATCTTTACTTTGTGAATCCTTTTTCATATTTACAATCTTGGAATCGATTTTCCATACTTCCAAACAAGTTTATAATTGGTTCATCTGACTAAAAACATGGGTTTTTAGTCACAAAACACAAAACATGTGATTGATTATCCTATCAAATCACAAAACATGGGTTTAACGGTTCTACCAAAACAAGTTTCGGTTCTACCTCCATGTGGGTACTAGAATTAGTCACGCTAGTTACCAAAACTTGGTTGACTAGGTACTAGGATTGGTTCCCACATATATATGGTATCTAACTTGTATTTGTTGCACATGTTCATATGATCGGTTCCCAATAACTAAAAACGTGTTGCACATGTTCAGAGGATCGGTTCCCAATAATTAAAAACTTGTTGCACCTCTTACAAGGATCGATTCCCCTTTTGTGATCGGTTGCACCTCTTACTAGGATCGGTCTCCCAATGTCTAGAGTTGGTCATACCAATTACAACAAATCGACCATACCATCTCAGGTGATTACTTAAGATCGGTTTCACTAATAAAAGTCATACTAATACATAAGTCAGGCCTTGTAAATAGTTTTACCAAGAACATAAGCAAGTGATGAGCGGTTATACTAAACACACATATTGGTAATCCAAAGATTTGCAATGAATAACAATACCAATAAGCCTAGTGATGTCCCTTTCGATTCATAAAACAAGTTTATGAATTGTACTATCTTTAAACGAATGTAAAACATTGTTTCCTAGGACGAAATCTTCACCCATACCCGTACATAATCACAATAGCATTTATACGATTATGTCGATGTCATATATACGAAGTTCAAAAGATAGACGTTATACTTTGTATTGTATTCCTTAATACTATGTCTAACTAGAGTATAATCATTCACAGCTTCGTAGTTATGTTTTCAATATGCACAACTTGAAAGATACGTTAGGGAATGAAACAGTTCAAATCAAATATCACTAACCTCAAGGGGAAGGATGATGTTGTCGTTGTATCTCCTTACTTCTTCACATTCTTCAAGTCTTCACGTAATACTTATAATGTCTCATATCCTAATAATTTCAAGCTAACCTATACGAAGTTGACTATAGTATATAATCAAGCAAATCTTTAAATGAGTTTTGATTCACTAAAATATGACAACCAAACTTGACATACCAACGCTTGGTGGGTTCAACCGAGCTATGCTCTAACAAGAGAGAGATGACCGAGACCACAATAGTCTCAAGGACAGATAGAGGAATTGTAGTATTCTCGTTCGTGAATACTTGAAGTTATTCAGGTTTTATCAAGATTTGTAAAACTAATACCACGTCTGTCTCCTGATTTTTTAAAATCTTTTAAATGATGATTATACATTAGAGAAGAATTCTCTTGATTAAAAGTCAAATCCAATGGAACTAAAGCCATGGTAGCTTCCATGCTTTCTATTTTAGGAAGAACTTCTTTATTTTGTTGGATCAGACATTCTATTTTTTTTTAGAAGATTAACTCTTTCAGATTCATCAGACAGAAAAGAATCCTTGATACTTAGTTCAGTAAACAATCCATCAATTTTGCTTACCAATCTATGCGTAGAGAGATGAAATGGGCGTATAGAGTTTATCTAGTTGATACATAGATCGCAACATAATTTTTATAATTCAATGTCAGTCTATTACAGCAAGGGATCACTATATCATATGTGAGTTTGTAGCAATATGAACCTTCTCTGATACCAATTGAAAAGTGAAGTGTACCAAGTACACCACCAAACTCAGAAAAGTAAAAGTACACAAAATAATTTTGTTAACGAGGAAACCTGCAAGCTAGATGTGAAACCCCGAGCTCGTCCAGTATGAACATACATTATGTTAAGCCACTAAGCACTAGCCTACTATAAAACTTTGGTCTGGAATATAATTGAGATAGAATAAACTCTCTAAGCTACTTTACTGCAGTTGTACCCCTATGTATCTTAATTCTTGCAAGAATCTATGCACTTGATTCCCTAGATGATGTCCATTACATCACCAGGATTTTCTCCAGTGATTTACTTTCGATTCTAGATCAAGGACAGGAATCGGTTCCCTGAATTTAGACGAATTTAAATCCAATATTAGGGTTTATTCTCTTCAAAACTTTTAGAGATACCTAATCTGTTATGCACACAAGAATCACAATTAGACCTTATTCAAGATGTGTTCTTGTGGAAAACTCACAAACAAGATTTCAATGGATAAGAATTATACTCAATTTTTTTTTTTAGTTTTCTATCAAATCTGGAGATTCTTGAATTGCCTTATATAAAAAGACAAGCATCTTGGATTAGACAAGAACTATAAGTATTACAAATACAAATATAGGTTTTGAAATTATTTTTATTTCAAGATATGTGAAGCTATGTTTCATGAATCCCAAGTGAAGTCTTTCAAAATCGAAACTTAGATCTGGAGGATCCTTTAGGTTTTGGAGGACAACTTTGCAAAAAGATATACATGAGTGTATGGATTGATTTTTCTGTATGTTAGTGTCTCCAGTTCATAGTTATCAATCAAGGATGGGTTGCTTTGGATGTCAACAATGAATATATTGCAACATAAGTTAATTCTCAATTGCTAAATCAAAGTTGTTTCCTAAAATTACTTCATTAGAAATGACTGGGCTTGCAATGAGGTTCTTTTCATGGTTTGAAGTTTTTATACAATTGTTAGGCCAAGCAAATTCTTTTGAGTTTTGAAACCCAAAGAAGAATGGATGAGCTGGAGCCGAAAGATATAGATGTTATGAGTTAGCCTCATTAAGCTTTCATTTTCATGAACTCACAGATGATTCTTTGGAGTAAAAGAGAAAAAATATAACTTATTAGCCTTGTAGGTTCACACACTCATATGGGTAGGTTCATGAACTCAAACGCAAATAAAGTTACATGAGAAATCAAAACTTGTAAGGTTCGTGAATCACCATAATAGGTTCACAAACTCAAATGCATATAAATCTCAGAAGTATTAATTCTTTGTTAGGTTTGCGAATTCACCATTAGGTTTGCGAACTCAAATGTTCTATAAGTCACTGGAGAATTCTCTTGAATAATTTCACGAACTCATCATATAGGTTAGTAAACTCGCATACATTAAAAACTCAAGAGAATTTTTTCTTCTTAGGTTAATGAACTCGTTGAAATATGTTCATGAACTCAAAAGACAAAAATTTCTCAGAGAAATTTCGATAACAGGTTCATGAACTCACCGTTATAGGTTTACGAACTCAGAGGATTTATTTATATTGTATTTTGAGTTCAATAATCTTTAGGTTCACAAACTCAAATCTTAGGTTCTTAAACTTAAGTGAATGACAATCATTAATAGTAAACTACCAAAACAAGAACTTACAAACTCAAGAATCAATTTGCAAGCCTTAAAATTTTCAAAAACAATTATGTTTTTCTCTCAAGTTTAATTTCCATTCTAGAAACGATAGGTGCTTAAAAACACCTCTTTAAGTATCGATTGGTTATGCTTTCTTAGCTAGTTTTCTTGAGAAATTGTATTATTAGCTTTCTTTTATATTTTATGGGAATTTTGGAGTTTATTCCCGAAAAGAACAAGAAATCGTCCAATTGGCCATAAAAGATGTAGAATTATCTAGGAGTCCTTGATATTATCTCAAAGAGCACGAAAAAACGAAGCCAATGGTGAAAGAATGGAGTCCATCCGACGTCGTATGTAGAATCCGGAGGCATTTGAAGCAAGCCAAAGTTGTCAAAAACTAGAGAACCTACAGAACTGTTATAGGCACCCGAGTTCCTACTCAGGCAGCCACGGAATATAGAATGGGAACTGTTCAAGGTTCGTGGTCTTTGGGAGATGACGAAAGAGATGATGGCATTGGTGATCGAATGGAGCTCGAGTCTGCTGCCATTATTAATCCTGCCAGCGAGAAGAGAAAGAAGAGAAGGATGCCGCTGCCATTGTTTGACCTCAAGTTGGGACGCAGAGATTGGTTGCTGCAGTACAACGGTGAAGATGAGGTATGGCCGGAACTTACAGAGGAGGTGATGGAGAGTTGCTGTTGCCAAGCTCATTCACGCCGGCAACCATGGGTCCAAGGGTCCTGTTCGATGGGTTGAGATAGGATTTTAAGCTAAGAATACGGACCAAGGGAGTTCTGGTTTGGTTCTTTTTTTTGGTTTCGAGTTTGAGAAGTTAACAGGGCTTGGAGGAGTCACGAGAACTGCAGTAGAAGACGATGAATTATTGACGCAGCAGTTTATTGACAGCAGCGACTAATGGTGATTATCGGTAATGAGGAATGGAGCTGTACTAGTCCTGCAAGCAAGAGACGGAGGAGATGGTGAGCACGAGCCTGTGATGGATATGATGGCAGTGCTGGAACTGGTGGAGATTGATGTGGTGCTCGAGTTGATAAAACCCGATGGAGTAAGTTCAGAGAAGAGAGACGAGAATGGTCTGAGTTCGAGTCCGAGTGAGAGAAGAAACGAGATTATCTCGTTTAGGAAAGTTATCAGGGAGATGTGGTTGTGTAAGGAGATATACAGGGAGAACTAGTCGAGCATGAGTTGAACAGAGAAGGAAGGGTCCCCTGCTGCCATTTCCGGTGAAGATGGAGGAGATTAAGGGTTTAGCTGTTTTGCCAAATATCAGTGGGAAGAGTCTCGGTTTTGCTGAAATCTATGATTGATCGAGACATGGATGAAGTTGGGCTGTATTGGGGGAGTCTGTCGATGGAGTTGGAGGTTCATGCTGATGATCATATTCGACGGTGGAACTTGCTGCTGCCAGTGCCAGTGGATGGATCGGTAGTTAACGGTGCTGGTGATTCATAACGAGAAGAAGGGGCTCGCCAGGGACGGTACTGGGGGGTGGCTTAGGGTGCTCCAGCCACCCCCAAATCTCTAAAACTCACCAAAAAACCATATTTTCATGTATATTTTTTGGAAAAAAAAATGAATAGCCCCCCTAGAAATTCTATGTTTAGCCTATAGTGCTTGAATTAGCCCACCTAGAATTTGGATCCTGCTTCCGTCGCTGGGGCTCGCTGTGAAGGATGCATGGATGATGGAAATGCAGTGTCATTGATAGAGGTATCGAGACATAGCGTGGCAGTGATGACACGGAACTGATGATAAGCAGCTCGTGATGGATATTGACGCTGTAGCCAAAGAATGGAAGCTCAAGCTAGCGATGATGAATTGGTGGTGCGGTCTGTCATTTTCACAAAACTGACAAGCCAAGACCGATAGCTAAACAAGTTTGAATGGGCTGGACTTCTACATGAGCCCAATTGCTGGTTAGCATTCTATTCACGACTTCAGGACATGGCCGTGACTTATTTTGGGAAATTTGGCCAGAGTTTGGCAAGCTATTTTGCACGGGTGTGATGCACGGGACACAATTTAAGGAAGTGCAATTTCCTATCTTAGCTAGGTTTCTTAGTTTTCTTCAAGAGGAGGTTACAAAACCCTGTATATAGAGAAGCCTAGATACAATTTGAGATATCTTCTTTTCACCGTTTTTCTCCTTTTAGGGGGGAGAACTATCTCTTTTCTATATTCTTTTATTGTTAAGGATAAATTCAAAGTTCTAATTGTGAAGCTCAATTATTTACAAGTTTATTTCAAGTTTTAAAGTTAATCATTGTGGATTGTTTTTACGATATCGAAGGTTTATGATTGATTCTTAGATTGGTCTGGGTGGCCAACTAGATTAGTCTATTAATCATGTAGGAAATACCATATGGTCCTAGAAACTGTCTGTTTGGTCCTTTTTAGAAAAATATATTATAGTTTGGTCCTAAAAATTATAGTTTGGTCCTAGGGTGATGTTATAGATGATGTAAATGTCATCTTGTAGTGGCAGAAATACCCTTATATTAGAAAATAATGGTTTGGTCCTAAGGTGATGTCACACCTTTGATTTTTTCTCTCTCTTAATAAAAATAAATAAATAAAAACTTAAAATTTAAATATTTTTTGAACCATATGTCCAAAAATGATAAATTTATATATTCGGAAAGCCCTCGACGATAGCTTTCCAACGAGTATCATTGTCGCTATGTTTCGTAGCTTTTAATTTTTATCTTATTTTTTAGCTATAAAATAAACTATTATACGAGTTCATTCTACAAAATCAACTACTTTAATGAACTATTATACGAGTTCATTCTACAAAATGAACTACTTTAATGAACTATCATGCTAGTTAGTTCATTCCAAAAAGTGAACTCTTTGGATTAAATAACATACGAGTTCATTCTACAAAATGAACTACCATACGACTTCATTCTACAAAATGAAGTGGTATAATGAACTATTATTACGAGTTCATTATACAATATGAACACCTATCACGGGTTCATTCTACGATATGAACTACCGTTTACAAGTTCATTTTATAAAATGAACTACCATAATGAACAACTATTATGAGTTCATTCTACAATATGAACTACCATTTTTAATTACTATTACAAGTTCGTTTTACAACATGAATTATCAATCCTACAATATGAACAACTATTATGAGTTCATTCGAAATTAAGAACATCTATCACGAGTTCATTCTTCAATATGAACTATAATAATGACCTACCATTACGACTTCATTCTTCAAATTGAATAATTACTATGAGTTTATTCTACAAAATAAATTGCTAGTGTATACGAGTTCATTCTACGAAATGAACTGCTAGAACTAGAATGAACTACCATGTTATAAAATAGTGTTCATTCTCGGAATGAACTACTATTATACCGAAAAAAATAAAAGATCTGAAACATAGATACAATGGTACTCGTTGGAAAGCTATCGTCGAGGGCTTTCCGAATATATAAAATTTATTAATTTTTGACATATATTTTGAGAGATATTTAATTTTTAAACTTTTAAATATTAAGGTTAGAAGGAGAGAGAAATTAGTAGAGAAAATAAACAAGAGAGAGAAACCATTCACGTGAGGGGAAAAATAAGAGAGGCAAGGGGTACTTTAGATATTTTAATAATTATGGACCAAATGGAAAAGGTGATTTCTGAAAGGACCAAATAGACATGGGACCACCTAAAAAAGGACCAAACCATATTTTTCCCAATAATCATTCTAATGCTAGTAGAGATTTGGGCGATCCATAATTGTCGCTTATCTTCTACACAAGTAGAAACCGCAAGACCTTACGGAGGGATTCTGTAGAGCAATTGCGAGTAAAGACAACACCAGTAAGTGGACCGAGCGTACCGAGTTTAACTGCTGGGATCAAACCTAAATTCATAAAACTTAATGCGTTCGGGGAATTACATCTTGTAAGCCAACCTCAAGGTGGTTCTTTTGAATAGAATCTGGTAGTCGAGCGCTTCCGTATCCGGTGATACAAGGAGTTTTGGGGATAGCTAAGTGTACCTGCTATTCTACGGTTGGTGATAATTGATTCTAACAAGAGATAAACGGGTACAATGTTGAGTTAACGGTGAGTAACGGCGAAGGATATCTTCATTATCTTTTTCTTATTATCCTTTTTATCCTTATTTTATATTTTCGCTGATTTAGATAACATATCAATTGCATTACTCCTTGTGGGAACGATCCTTACTACCGCTTTATTACTTGTTAGTTAGTGGGAAATATCTTATTATTTTGTTGAGCAAACGACGCTCATCAGACAAGTAAGTGCTTGTACGTCGAAACATCATACTAGACTTAACAAAAAGTTAAACAGTAATATGTTCTTCTTTGAATTATGATCAACTACCAAAGTCCTCGACTTTTGCTATAATTAATAAGAGCTTCTCCAATGAAATGTGTGTGAAGGAAAAAGTCTTCATCCACATAGGATGCACAACAACTTTTATAACAAATCATCTCCAACCCATTGATGTGAGGATGACGTGGCAAATAAAAAAGTTAGACATCCTCTAGGTCAACCTCTAGTTTTAGAGATTCACTTAGAGGATGTCTTCCCATCCTAGTCACATTTTTGTTAATAAAAATCATTAAAAACAAGAAAGGAAATAATTTTAACCAATTATATACCTACAAATAAGTAAAAGGATGATACAACATTTTATGGGTTTGAGAAAAAATTTATTTGCTCCTAATATTTAGGATTTTTATACCTAGAGGATGTCTTAAAAGTGATGCCACATATGAAAGATCTGTAATCACCATTGGAGAAGCTCTAAATAGGTAGATGGAAACGAATTTAATAAGAAAAAACCGGTTTTTGTTACTTACCTCGATGAACCTTCTTCAAATTGGTGTCTTTGTGTGATCTTCGATTCTTCATCCGTCTTGAGTAACTTGGAAAATTTTAAGACTCTGATGTTAGAGCATTGCTCGGTTGAACTTACTAGCGCTGGTATGTCAAGTTAGTTGTCAAATGTTAGATGCCAAAACGTATTCGTGATTTAGTCTACTAAAGTCAGTTTCAAACTAGATTAGGTTTAAGAAGTAGATTATAGAATCAAAGTTATCCTTAAAGACTGAAAATTAAAGACTCACGAAGATATCTATGGAGAACTTCATTAAAGGTTAGAAACAAATACTTGATTCTCTTTTTTATTCTACCTCTCTATCTATCGAAACAACTGCTCCCACTATGTACCAATTCTTATACGCTAAATATGCATTTATGTATATATTCGAGGATATTTAAACCCAAGACTTAAACGAGGTTGACCTTTATCCCTGGAAAAATCCTCATGTTGTAGTAAATGAAAATACGAATCCAACGAGCTAAGAATTACTCAATTATGAGTTATAGCAAAAAAGTTATGAGTGATTAATTAAAGCAACACTCATGTTGTGTAGCCAAGGTTGATTTCATGAACAGAAAATTGTACATGAACTTTTAGCAACATATCGCGAACTGAAACCGCAGATATATGACTAAAGGCCTTTTTTAGTTAAGTACTTGGTGTTTCCTTTCCTTGAAAACATATATTTATTTTCAAGCAACCTAGCCTTGATCATTCACTATAAATAGAGGTTTCATATAACCACACAAACCATCCTTGGAAAATTGTATGTTAGTTGCATAGGGTTGTTTCCGCATCTTTTTTCTTCACCAACATGAGTGATATTTTGACGACTTAACTTGGGGAGTATAAACCACATGCATGCTATCTTCTTTAATGGTTAAGGAACCTGTATCTCGGTGTTTTTCATAAATCCTAGATTTGATAGATCAAGATATCTCTAGATTTTTCTAGGTGATCTTGTGAGGGAAAATAAATTAGATTACGGAATGTGTAAACCCTAATTGTTGAGGAGCATCTTCTAAAGAGAATTAAAGTTTTGCTAGAAGATTTTCAGGAGTATCTTCTAAAGAGAATTATCGTTCTGCTAGAAAATTTACAAGAGCAATTCTTAAAGAGAATCGGTATCCTGCAAGGATATTTGCAGGTGCACGAATACAACTGAAATAGGTTTCACATATAGTCTAAAATATGGTAGTGGGTAACTGGTGTAACAGCTTAAATCACTGTGTGTTTAATCTGGATTGGGTCCGGGGTTTTCTCTACAAGATTGCAATTTCCCCGTTAACAAAAAATTCTGGTGTCTGTATTATTTATTTTCCGCATTAAATTATTTTATCTTTATAATTGAAATATCAAAGATTAAATCTGGATAGTATTAACTCAACAGTAAAGAACCTACAAGACTTGTTGTTGTTAAATTCGTGTCTTGAAATATATATTAGAAGACTTGTCCTTGTTGGAACTCGGTTCGTGTACAATTCGGGTATATAATAACTAGGTTTACCTTGTTAAAACGACCTTATATACAGTTTTAAAACCAAATGTAAGATTGTACAAGGGTTGTCCATGTAGGTTCTTGAACGAAAAAGTTGATGGTGTACTAATTACCCGCTCCTTTTCATCTACGACCTACACTATTCCAAACCAAAGATGACTTTGGTAGACTAATATCAAGAAACATTTTTGACACTTAAAATTTGACAAATACTTGACATACCAAGTGATGTATGTTCAACCAAGCATTCGTTGTAGTACTAGTGGGAAGAACCAAATTATGTTCACTGTCATAAAATATCCCTTGGATAATTGCAGGTGATCTCAAAGTCATTAGATATCAATCAGAAGAAAAGGATATTTTGTTGCGACTAGGAGCATAAGGGATTTTCTTGCTTCGAATGAGCATAATCCTAACCCAATAATCAGGAGAACTGATTGATTTTTTGTGTTCTGAGGATAATGTAAAAAAGATCAATTACGTCTGGCCAAATAAAATCAGTAAATGCCTAAATATGGCCGAACCAGAAAAAGGGGAAGGACCTTGCTACAATTGCTTGAAACATTCTTAGCAAAAGATTATTTCGGAAAGAAAGAGGTTTTGAATATTTTGAAAAAAATAAATCAACATCATCGAATCCTAAAGCTACTAACATATGGCTGCCGATCCAAATCAACTATGTGCCACTTAGCGATAAAGGTATAAGTAGATTAAATATGAGAACAATATAATAGAAGAAGAAGAGAAACTTTTGTTTAAATATTGTGTATACATAGGACGAAGAGATCTCTTATGCAGACCTTCTACCACAAGGGACCCAATTATACCTAATATGATGGAGTTACCAAAGTTGTATAATTAACACACGTATAAGGATTTTAAGTGCCTAATTGCTATAATAATGGAGTGGTGGTTTATGTCCATGATAACAAAAACATAACAAAAAGAATATGTTTGAAAATTGGTTACAATTTCATATTGAATGGTGTTGATGGTGGTTTTTAGTTCAAGGGCTAAAATCGTAAACCCTGTATTTAATGTGATGTTATCCTGTAAAGGAACATAAGCCATTTAAAACCAATGAGTGCTTAAGCCTCTTCGCTCACATATGTATTGAGCAATTCAATATATATGTATATATGAAATTTACTCGGAATGGTGTGTGCAATAGAAATCCCAAAATATTCTGTGAATTTTATCTTCCACCAGCATTATTCACTAATGCATGACTTGCCTAGTATTTTCCTATGTTATATTCCCAGCCGAACTCTCAATATTGACATGACATGACGATTAAATGTTCACTCTCAGCAGAGTAGCATGAATCTCCCAAAGTGTCAATATTGAGAGCTACATTGAAGTACTCACACAGGCTGCATCACTCTCTGAAAAAGAGAATTTTGTATCGACGCACTTTTAAGTTAGCTCGATCGAACATGCTTAAATTCCTTAGGGAAAATCTAGACTGTTAATATCAGTATTAAGAAACGATCACGGCCACACAATTTGTCCACGTAATTCAACAAGCCTAGCTAGCCTACTCCTGGAAGAATTAGGAGATCATAACAATGATCACGGGCGGGCCCACTAGCATCCCGACCGAGTTAATCCCATCAAGAACATCCACAACGCTTCGAATGATTGACCCTAATGTGGGTGATCCCGTGTTGGAAAAACATACTCATACGAACTAAGACCGGAAAAAACGGTCTCAAAACCCATCACATCCGTCCAACTTAGCCAGCCTAGTTGGACGGCGTAGATCACATCTCGAACGATCAAAGAAGTATTGGCGTGTTCACTGGCGGCTTAATTTCTCCCTTAGTCGATCGACCTGCCCACGACAAGTCCTGGGAGTGTTAAAACGTTTGCCCAAACTAGAGTGAACGCGCTATTCCAAAATCCTAGTATGGGTTGCGGCATCATACAACTGTCGCAAGTTGATCGTGTCCGTCCATCTTCGCCAGCCTGGTCGGACGACCTAGATCCATTTTCAGATGGCCAATGAGGTGTCGTCGCGTTAACCGTTGACCCATCTCCACCCTTGGTCGATCGACTTGCTCATGGAAAGCCAAGAGCGTATAGAATCGTTCACCAAAAGTAGGGTGAACGCGCTGCTTTGAAACCCTAATTGGTGTTTGCGGCAGTATGTTACTGCCGCAAATCGATCACGACCATCCATCTTCGCCAGCCGAATCGAGTGGTTTGGATCTAATTTTAGATGACCCAGGAGATGTTAGCATATTCACCAACGGCTCGTATTTGCACATGGCCAATCGGCCTGTTCGAATCAGCGCCCAGCGCTTTGATTCGACTAGCCAAAACATGGTTGGTCGTGCGGCCCCTAAGCCCTAAAATTAAATCAATGGCAGTATGCAACTGCCGCAAATCATCTCCGCCGTCAAACTTCGCCAGACGAGTTGACCGGCCTAGATTTGATTTCAGGTGACCAACAAGATGTCGTTGTGATCACCATCCACTCTTCTTTCATGAGGTACAATCGGCCAAGAAACAACTAGCTCATAGGGATCCCAAACGATCGCCCAAAGGTAACTAGTTGTGCTGCTTGCAAGTAATTCAACAACAGTAATTAACTGGCGCAAATCGCCTCAGCCACTCAACTTGGCTAACCGATTTAAGCGATTCAGGTCTAACTTGGATCGACCGTTAGGATTTTATAATGGACACCAGTCGCCACTCTCCTTTAGGAATTGATCGGCCACTCCTTGGGATGCGTGCGTAGCACCCACCAACTCCCTGAAAAGGGCGGTCGTGCTCCTTTTGAGATGATCAATCCGTGACTGATTCGATCGAGCTCTAAAACAACGATGCTCCATGCACATATATTATTTGGAGTTGCTTGTTTAAAAGCGATGCTTTACGTGCATCGAATACATACGATATTTCATGGATATCGGCTTCACAAATAACTTAGTTATTTAACCTAAAGCGTTACATGCTGCTTTCAGCGGCAAGTCCCACGACTTGACCCATTTACTCGAGACATTAAACATGTCACAAACTGTGGGATACTCACTGGGGTATTAGTCTGGCGGTTTACAGTGTGCGGCGTGCAACGTGCCCATTACGAGAAAGTGTCAGGAAAGACGGACGGTTAACAACAATGGGAGTAGTGGGTGAAAGTGTGATTTAGTTCTCCCTCATAATGGAAACGTGGTGATGATTCACACACTTCTCCACTGCTTAATCACCTCCACTTCCTACGAAATCAGGGTGTGCGCTCAATGACTTGTATAAATATGATTTCAACCTATTTCAACAAGACAAGTGTTATCAACACAAGTAGACAGAAACCATTTTTCTGATACAAGTCATAAAACAGCCACATCTTCATAATTCAACATCCTGATCTTAAACACCTTCTCCGCTTCCCTCCCTAAGATTAACCCTTCTCCTTCACCTTGTGACCGAATTGAATCTGGAACGACTATTTCTTGGTTTAGTCCAGAGTCTTACAGATTGATCTCTCGAATTTAAAAGTACTCCCGTGCAGTGCATTTGTTTAGGGTTTGAATTCGTTTCTCATCAACACACCCAAATTTACCAAAAAACAGCAGAACCGGTTTTTACCCTCAGACAAATGGAAGATTCGTATAATACCTATTGGTTTTAGGTTTGGGATTATTAAGAAACGGTCCAGTGAGTTAGGGTAGTTTCCTTTTGTTTGGTTTCTGAAGAAGCATATCACATTTGTGAGAGGAAACATCCTTTCATACAAAACCCTTGGTGGGACTCCATGAAGAATCACGATGCCTCAGGAAGAGGTATGATTGGCGTCTATAAATACCCTGCATAATTAGGTTCGAAAATCAATTAGAAAACTAGCAATCATTTTATTGCACTCACTAGAAATCATTGATTAAGTTTGTGTCAATCAAGAGAGTTCACTAGTAAGGTTTTGGTTTGCCATTTCTCGAAGTTTAGAGTGCTACTACATCGAGAAAAAAGTCGTTGTATCCTGGGAGACAGACATCGATAGTCTGTAACCACAGTGCGGGGTGAATCTGTCTTAAGGTTAGTGAATATAATCTTTGCCTCGATTTTGATTTGATTTAATTGAGTTGGAATCCTTCTTCATTTCTCTGTTTTCTATGTAGTATTTACACAAAATTGCCAACACAATATATGCGTAAAACAGAATTAGAAGCTGATATGTAATCAATGTACTATAATTAGTAGTTAAAACAGAATTAGGAGCAGATGTTACATCCGGCCATCTTTTTCACATAAAATAAATTTTCCAGACATGGGATGCCCAACGACAAATACTAGAAGGTTACTATTCCCTTTGTCCCAAATAAAATGACCTAGTTGTAGTTTGCACAATTCTTAAGGCAAGGAGGAGAAGGAGAATTTTTAAATATCTTTTATAATTATACCCTTATGGATAATTAATAATAAAATTTAGAAATGGTTTATCTCTCAAACTATACAACTGATATTCGTAAACTTTATACCATTGGAAAGCGTTTTAAAATACCCACATAACGAGTATAAACATGACTATCAAATTATACTAATAAGAATAAATTAAAAAGGTAGTTTTGGGATATAATAATAATAAATTAAGAGCTTCTCCAATGGCATGTGTGTGGAGATAAATGTCAAAATCCACCTAGGATGCACATCCATTTTCTCTATAATCATTCTCCAACCCCGATGTCATAATCAATGTATGCATGACTTTAGGTAGAACATGTCAAGGGGAATGTCTAGTTTCCCACATTTCCCTTGACATTATCTATCATCCTAGTCAGCTTTTTTTAATTAAAAATATATTTTATTTACTAAAATTAATTCTAGTACAATAAATAATCATTTTTAGATCTAATAAAATCTTAAAATTACTAAACATAAAATTCACATTTAATAAGAAAATGATCACAAACAACACCAGTGGAGATGAATAACTGATAGACGCATTTATGTGTCTATTTTCATCTCTTTTGTGTATTTTGTTAGTACTCGTTTTCGTCCTTATTATGGTGTTTTATGTGTTTTTAGGTATTTTTTGAAAATAAACATTTTTGGAAAAATCAGCTCGAAAAGTTGCCCGGGGCACCCTTGAAGGACAATTGTTATTCGGACTCTCACTATCGGTTAAGGGGCACCTCAGTGGACACCTGCTATTCGCACCCCAATTCAGGATAGGGGGACACCCTTTCTTCTTCGTTTGAAAACTGTTTTTTGGCGGGAAATGAAATTCTCAACTGGCAGAAGTTTGATCACAAAAATGAAGGGGTTACGGGTCGATTCAATGGCTGAAATTTGATAGAGAGATGTGATATAGGTTAAGGAACACATTTTGGGCAGTGGGTTCGATCGGAATTGGCTGGAAAACGCGGGATGATTCACACACCCAAAACAGAGCACGTGTACTGTAACACGAGCAAAATTGAAGTTCTTGTGTGCATGGAGGAGTTCTACTAGCGTTGGAAGTGTGCTGAGACGTGGAGAAGGCTAACTAGAGCGTGCAGGATCAAATCTAACGCGTGCATGGGCTTAAAAATGGAAATTATCGTTATTTTTGGCAGCAAGGAATAATCGAATTAAAGAGAGTATATACGCAATCAATGGTCGGATTTTTGGCCTCAATTCACTATAAATACACGTACAATTGAAGCTAGAAAGTTGGGAGAGTCTTGGGGAAAGTTTAGGAGTCGAGAGAATCAAAAGAAAATCACGCAGAGAAGAGAAGCTTGCTGCTGGTGCAAGGAAGAACACGAAGAACATAATACCCTCAGGGACAGTCATTGATTAGGGTCGCTTAATTGCGACAATACTCAATTCCTTTCCCCGACTTCGGAACAACAGCACTTCTGTTGTATCGTTCTTTTTGGACGCTTTATATGCGTCGCAAACACTGTTGTAAACCGTTTTTCTCCATTTTCTCTTGATTGTAAACAACTTTTGAGTATCAATGAATCAATTTGAGAGGTTTTTCATCATGAGTAGCTAAACCCAATCCCAGGGGTGACGGAGGAAGCCTTTCTCGCAATATTTATGTGGTAATTTTTATTTGATTAATTTTTGCAATATTTATATATGATTAATTGCATTGAAAATAAATGATTTAAATGATTTTTATTAATCAAATATATTTTCTCTTGATAATACATGCTTCGTTTTATACTCTTGATGTATTATGCTTGCGATTAATCTTTGATATTTTGAGAATCTGCTTTTGGCAATAGTTAGAATCAAAACAATTATTAAATTTGCATAATAAAAAATAAATAAAACTACATAAATATTGTTGAATGGTGGAATCATCACCCCTATTTTCTCCATAAAATTTATATCACTTGTTAATTGAATTTTCTACATTTCTAAATTATTTAAATCTAAAAAAAAAGTTACCCTCACAAGTTCGAAAAGAACCCCTTTTACCACTATCTACAACAACATTTGAAAAAAACATCAAATTTTTGGCGCCGCCGACGCGGACCTGTGCTTAGGTAGAATTTTTTTTTTAGGTTTATTAATTTTTTTTTCCTTTTTACGTTTCTTTTTGTCTTTGATTTGCAGGTTCGAAGTGGAGTACTAAGGACCTTGGAAGGAAAAGCTTAAAGCGAAAGGAGCGAAAGAGGATTTTTTTTTGTTTTATGTATAGAAAAGAGAGAAAAAAAAAGAGAGATTTTTTTTTATTTTTTAGGTTATTTTTCTTTTTCTTTTGCACTTTACTTTATTTGGACTTTGGACTGGACTCTTGGACTTTATAATTATTTTTTTAAACCCTACGGAAGGGTAGTTAAATACAAACTGTGTGCAGGGAAGGAAGGTGATTACAATATCATCTCGGCCCCTCGGGTTCGCACACGGCATAGGAGTCGTGGCCCGAGTCGACGACAACGGTTCATCCCCCGTCTGGTACGGGAGGTAAGTCCAATCGAAACACTCGCGAATCTCCTGTAAGCGAGTTATTGTATTCCTTAAGGTGATCATTGATTGAGGACGAATTTGGACTGTCTTTATTTTCCTAGTAAAGGGCAAGGCCTGGCCTAAACAAGATAAGGGTTCGGATTTCATCACCGCTCCCTTCTTGCCCGCTTTAGGAGAACAAAACCTAACGCGAACCCAAGATTTAAAATCTGATTAGAAAGAGACATATAGGGTATCGAGCTTGTTAGGAAAAAATTTCAAAGGATATTGGTTATTCTTTTAGCATACTTCGAAGTTCATGACGGTTTCTGTGAGTTGAATGCGTGACTGCGCCGCCTTGTACTGCGGTGAGGCCTTGGGTATCAAAGCTCCACTGAGCTTCCCTCGCCTCAATTCAACTTACTTTGACTCGGATTGATTCCATAGGGGTTTGCTTAAATTGTAACGAATTCCCTTTCGAAAGATAGAAGCTGGTCTAGAAACAATCTAAGTGAACCATCATGCTTGTTGTTTGCTAGAAATCTCTAGGTTTGCTATGGTAAAGTCGAGTCAGCCTGTTGTGTGATTGCTAGAACCCTCCTGTTAGGATTTTTTTGTTCTTTTTGATTTTTTTTTAGTGTATGCCCTATTTTGTTAATAGGGCTTGGAAAAGAGATACTCTAGGTCGATTGATTAGCGAAAAACCTAGTAGTTCTTCTGATATAAGCAGGGAGCTCGAAGATTGTTCTTTTGAGAGCCCTGTTTTTGGAAACTTCAGTTTTGAGAATTTATCTCTAAGTGACAAAAGTACCCCTAGTACTCCAGTTGTGCCAACGATGGCAACTTTGAAAGATTACATGTTCCCAACTAGGACCAACTGAGCTTCGTGCATTAAATTTCCAGCCACTACGGCTAATTTCGAGATAAAACCTAGTATTTTTCAGATAATCCCTATATTCTTAGGAAAAGATGATGAGAACCCTTATTTCCATATTAGGGACTTTGAGGAAATTTGTGGGACAATTAGAATAAAAGACCTTACTGATGAAGTCTTGAAACTTAAGATGTTTCCATTTTCCTTGAGAGATAAAGCCAAGACCTGGCTGAACAACCTACCATCTGAATCCATTGAAACATGGCAGGAACTTATTGCCGCTTTCTATATGAAATTCTACCCTAAGCATAAAACTGCAGCTGTTAGGCAGACAATTAGTGCTAGTGTGCAACAAAAGGGAGAGTCTCTTTATAGATTTTTAGAGAGATTCAATGATCTCCTATCTCAGTGTCCTCACCATGGATTTGATAAGATGAAACTCGTACAAATTATTTATGATGGTTTAGACTATTCGACCAAAGCCATGGTTGAGTCTATGTGCGCTGGTGAGTTCACTAGTAAAAGTGCTGATGATGATTTTACCTTCTTAGAAGTTATCGCTGAAAAATCCCAACAGTGGGAATCTTGTGTTGAACCCCCTAAAAGACTCTTGGTCAATAGAAGTAGCACCAATGTGGTAGATACGAGTTTTGCGTCTGATGCTAAGTTTGCTGCTTTGTCTAGAAGGTTAGAGGCTTTGGAAATGGGTCAGTCTAAAAATAGGTCCCTTGTTGAACCTAATAGAGCCTCTCAAGTCTCTAGTTGTGGAATAGATCCCGATAATTCATTTTGGGAAGATCAGATTAGTGAAGAGTAAGCTCATGCTGTCTATAACAATGCTAGGTTTGAAAACCGTTAGAAGATTGACCCATACTCAGAGACCTACAATCCTGGTTGGAGAAACCATCCTAATTTTTCTTGGTCTAAGGGTCAGAATCAAGGACAGTCTAGCCATTCTCAGCCTCCCCCAGTATTTGGTTTTAAGAACTTTTCGGGTCAAACTCAGTTTCAGAACATTTTTCCGAGAAAAAGATCTCTTCCTTAGAGGAAAATCTCATAATGCTATCAAAGAACCACATGAGCTTTCAACAAGAAACTAGGAAAGAATTGAAGGATAATTCTCAAAGTCTTGCCGAATTAAAACTTTAAGTAGGACAAATAGCTAGGTTTATAAGTGAGACAGAAGATGGAAAGTTCCCTAGTCATACTGAGCCTAATCCCAAAGGGGAGAAATCGTACAATCATGTGAATGCTGTCACAACCCTTAGGAGTGGAAAGAAAGTAGACAACAAGGTTGCCATGCCTGATAGTGAACATGTTGTAGTTCACCCGTCTGAACCAGAGAATGAAGAGACTGATAGAGTCTCTAAAGAGACCAATGAGGATCATGTTGAGTCTGATTTTGTTCCCAGAGCCCCGTTCCCCCAGCTGCTAGTTCCGACTAAGAGGGAGTCCAACTTTAATGATATATTGGAGGTTTTTAAGCAGGTTAATATCAACCTTCCATTATTAGATGCAATTAGGAAGATTCCCTCTTATGCCAAGTTCCTTAAGGACTTGTGTACGCGAAAGCGTAAGCTCAGTGTCCAGAAGAAAGCCTTCATAGCTAGTCACGTGAGTTCTATTACTCAGAATACCACTACTCCTAAGTATAAAGACCCAATGTCCCCTACCATTGCTTGTACAATAGGTAAGTACCGTATTGAGAAAGCGTTGCTTGACTTAGGAGCCAGTGTGAACTTATTGCCATACCATGTGTACCTTAAGCTAGGACTTGGTGAGATGAAACCTACACAGATGACACTTCAGTTAGCTGATAGGTCCGTTAAAATTCCTCGTGGTGTGATCGAGGATGTTCTCATAGAGGTCGACAAGTTTATATATCCGGTGGATTTTGTTATCCTAGATACCCAACCTATCCTTGACTCAGAGAACCAAATACCAGTGATTTTAGGTCGCCCGTTTTTAGCTATATCCAATGCGATCATTAACTGTCGAAATGGTATTATGAATTTGTATTTTGGTAATATGACTATTGAGCTGAACATTTTTAATATTAGTAAGCTACCCTCTGAGCTAGATGACACGTGCATTGAAGAGGTCAACATGATAGGAACCTTAGTTCCGAAGTCTGTACCAAACACCGAATCGGAAGATCCATTAGAGAGTTTTCTAGCCCGTTTTAGCATGGATTTCGACGATGATAGCAACATTGAACAAGTAAATGCTCTGTTGGATTTTATTCCAATGTTAGATACCGATAGATGGAAATATAGGTTGGAACCATTACTAGATAACGAATCTACCTTAAGCCCTTATTTCGAAGAGCCTAAAGATCCTCCTAAGTTGGACCCCAATTATGCATTTGTAGGCCCATCTAAGATTTTGCTTATAACTTCCGATTTGGATAGTGATCATGAGATTTGGCCAGTAACCGTGCTTCAACACAATAAGGAAACTCTAGGGATGACCATAGAGGATATGAAACATATAAGTCCTATAGATAGTATACCTCAAAAGAATTTAGAGGATGAACCACCTGATTATAACTCAGAGAAAGCAATTGACCTTTTTCAGGAACCAGATAGTCTAGAAATTGGGAATATTGTGACTAGTTTATCTAGTGACACCCAAAACTCTAAGTTTGGGGGTAGAGAGTGTCAATTATCCCCAGTAGAAGTCCCTAACTTGGGACTCAAGCCTAGTGCATTTGAGGTATCGCTTGAGTCTATTCAGACTCCACAACCTGATCCGCCTGATACTGTTCAGGAGGGAATCCATATATTAGAAACCCGTTTTTCGGATGAATCTATTTTTCAAGACACTCTTATGAAGCCCAACTGGAGGCTCTGGATAGATACGGTTGTCTTGCAAGAAACCTTAGATGAGGATGTGCTCCTTATGTTCATTTTTCTGAGCCAGTGCAGTTGTCTCATATTGGTGTTAGCTCTATTTGGTATTATGGACCCACAACTTTTTCGGCTATTGGTATATGACTTTGGAAGGTGAAGATCCTTTTTGAGGTATTTGATGTCTGGCTGAAGACTTTAAACTTAGCACTTCTTGGGAGGTAACCCAATCTCATGCAACACGGTAATATCCTTCCTTAACTCTTTTGCTTCAATAGTAACCGTTTCTCCTTGTTCATGCTTTTAATTTCATCTTTAGAACATTGAGGACAATGTTAGATTTAAGTTTGGGGGTATGGGAGAAACTTTTTAGTTGCAATAAATAAACTCCAGAGCCTAGAAATTTATGCGTATTTAGGATGGCACTAACCAATCTAAGTGGATGGAAACATTTTGTTTTAGGAGTTGAGGAACCAATCTGACTAGATGGAAACATCTATAGAGTCTATTCATAAAAGCACAGAGCTCAGGTGTTAGAATTAACATGATAGTTTCGCCATATCTCGTCGAGTCCTTTTCACTTTCTATTTTTAGTTTTCTTTTATTTCAAGTGATTTGGTGGGGCACACGATTCAAGTTGTTACCTTTGCTAGGGTGAAATAGAGTGACTGAGTTACCTTTTCAAAAAAAAAAAAAAAAAATTAGACCAGACCAGTAGACCAATCGGAATAAATACTAACACTTGGATAGCAATATGTGTGTGTTCTCCCTGTTTCCGTCGCCTAAGCAAGCGTGGAATGCAGGACCCGTGGGAACTATCGTGTAATCTGCTGACAAGAAGCATGCGCTTGGATCAAAAAGATCTATTCATCGTTAAGTTTAAAAAAAAAATGGTTATTGTCTGTGTAGTCAACTGCTGGTTCCCTTGTATTTGCCAGTTTGTTGATCTAGATTTAAGTTATTGACCGCTGGTTCCCTTGTATATGCCAGTGTGTTAATATTAGTCAGACCGGTATCTCAGTCATTTAGGTTAGGTTCACCTTGGCAGAGGCCTTCAGACAGATATGGGAAACACCGTTCACTTTTCAACCATCTACATTTTCTTTTTCCATCTTCTTAATCTTTTCATGTGATTAGTCTGAGTCCGAGTATGATGTCCATCGTGAAACTATCTTAGTAGAGCTCTGTCACTTATATGAATTTTAGTATGCTTGAGTGAAAACTCGTGTACAATAATTGGAATTTCGCATCAGGGTACTTCCTCCTATAATTAATAAGTATGCCAACCAAGGAGGTTCTTTAGTGCTTTCCAAGATTTTGCGTAGATATTTCGGGTCTGGAGTAAAGGTTTTGTGGGTACACCTCTGGTAAACCCTCCGGAGACAACACTCCGCCACTAGGGCCACCTAGGGGTTCAATTGATTTTCCTTTTTAGAATAAATTTGCTCGAGGACTAGCAAATAATAAGTTTGGGGGTATTTGATAGACGCATTTATGTGTCTATTTTCATCTCTTTTGTGTATTTTGTTAGTACTCGTTTTCGTCCTTATTATGGTGTTTTGTGTGTTTTTAGGTATTTTTTGGAAATAAACATTTTTGGAAAAATCAGCTCGAAAAGTTTCCCTGGGCACCCTTGAAGGACAATTGTTATTCGGACTTTCACTATCGGTTAAGGGGCACCTCAGTGGACACCTGCTATTCGCACCCCAGTTCAGGATAGGGGGACACCCTTTCTTCTTCGTTTGAAAACTGTTTTTGGGCGGGAAATGAAATTCTCAACTGGCAGAAGTTTGATCACAAAAATGAAGGGGTTACGGGTCGATTCAATGGCTGAAATTTGATAGAGAGATGTGATATAGGTTAAGGAACACATTTTGGGCAGTGGGTTCGATCGGAATTGGCTGGAAAACGCGGGATGATTCACACACCCAAAACAGAGCACGTGTACTGTAACACGAGCAAAATTGAAGTTCTTGCGTGCATGGAGGAGTTCTACTAGCGTTGGAAGTGTGCTGAGACGTGGAGAAGGCTAACTAGAGCGTGCAGGATCAAATCTAACGCGTGCATGGGCTTAAAAATGGAAATTATCGTTATTTTTGGCAGCAAGGAATAATCGAATTAAAGAGAGTATATACGCAATCAATGGTCGGATTTTTGGCCTCAATTCACTATAAATACACGTACAATTGAAGCTAGCAAGTTGGGAGAGTCTTGGGGAAAGTTTAGGAGTCGAGATAATCAAAAGAAAATCACGCAGAGAAGAGAAGCTTGCTGCTGGTGCAAGGAAGAACACGAAGAACATAATACCCTCAGGGACAGTCGTTGATTAGGGTCGCTTAATTGCGACAATACTCAATTCCTTTCCCCGACTTCGGAACAACAACACTTCTGTTGTATCGTTCTTTTTGGACGCTTTATATGCGTCGCAAACACTGTTGTAAACCATTTTTCTCCATTTTCTCTTGATTGTAAACAACTTTTGAGTATCAATGAATCAATTTGAGAGGTTTTTCATCATGAGTAGCTAAAATCAATCCCAGGGGTGACAGAGGAAGCCTTTCTCGCAATATTTATGTGGTAATTTTTATTTGATTAATTTTTGCAATATTTATATATGATTAATTGCATTGAAAATAAATGATTTAAATGATTTTTATTAATCAAATATATTTTCTCTTGATAATACATGCTTAGTTTTATACTCTTGATGTATTATGCTTGCGATTAATCTTTGATATTTTGAGAATCTGCTTTTGGCAATAGTTAGAATCAAAACAATTATTAAATTTGCATAATAAAAAATAAATAAAACTACATAAATATTGTTGAATGGTGGAATCATCACCCCTATTTTCTCCATAAAATTTATATCACTTGTTAATTGAATTTTCTACATTTATAAATTATTTAAATCTAAAAAAAAAAGTTACCTTCACAAGTTCGAAAAGAACCCCTTTTACCACTATCTACAACAACATTTGAAAAAAACATCAATAACTTTTTTTCACCTAAACTTAAGAAAAATTTGGAATAAAGATGTCTTGTTTGTGTTGCCACGTAGAAAATACATACAACAACCATTGGAGAAGCTCTAAAAAGATGATATAGGTCATCCCGATGTTGTCGGATCACGAAGACACTAAAAATATGCTCGAAAACAGATTCTCAAAGGCCCGAAATCTATAGTAGTTGTAATGTAGAGTTTATTTCCTGCGTAATTCTCATAGTAGGAATTACCATCAGCAAACACCTTTTGTAATGTACATCCGTATATGTGCCTGTATATTAATTGATTAAACATAAATACCTTATGTGCTTGTAGATTATTTATTTTTTTTGAAAATAATACTTATATTACTGAGTATCCATTAATCCGCGAATTCAGACTCTTCAGAGACAGACTCATGTTGAGTTGCTCTTCCAATGACTGAATTTGTTGGATTAACTTTGACAGAACCAGATACAGGGATATTGTTATTGAAATTACATATATCATACGCTTTGACAGTATCAAAAGCTATTGCAGGAGTTAAAAAAACTAGGGGCTTGATCATTCCAAGAAGTTATGTTACTTGATCTTCACCCCTCCTTTGCCAACAAGTCTGCCACCTTGTTTGCTCTTGTATCTACGTACTGAAAGACTAGAAAAGAAACTAATTGATTTGCTAATAATTTAACTTCTTCCAAGATTGCGATGCATTTCCATCGAACAGTTGTTGCCTTTCCTTGTAAATACCATATTGTTGCCTGATTGTCACCTTCTATCACCAGATTTTGGATGTTGTTTTTGGTGGCACATTGTGTTGCCCTCAGCAGAGCTAGAGCTTCTGCTTCTTCAACTGAGAATGTCCTGCACCATCCAATTTCTGCTGCTTGAAAGGTGCCTATCCAATTGCGAATGATAAAACCAAACCCATCATTAGTGATTTCAGATAACCAAGAGGTGTCACGGTTTAATTTAAGTGTGTTTACAGCTGGTAAGTTCCAGTAAATATCCCTGGTCTGAGTAATGTTGTTAGTTTCATGTGTTGTTACTCTATTTTCTGGATGCCAGTAAGCAAAGTGCCTAGATATAGCTAGAGCTAATTGTTCAGTTGTCCTAGTTTTATTTTCAAAAACTCTAAGGCATCGTTCTTTCCATATGAACCAACACTTAGTTGCAGCTAGTGTCATAGAAATAGAGCGTAAGTTTCATGGCTTCCATTCATTATAGTATTCTAAGAAGAATTTAGCATGATGTGGGCTTAGAAATACTTCCTGTGAAGCCATTGGTGGTAAGTTCCAAACAGTGTTTGCAAAATCACATTCAAAAAACAGGTGGTAAGTAGATTCTTCCATATTCTGACAGAAAGCACATTTTTTATCTTCATCTCTGGCAGCTCCCAATTTTTGCTTAGTTGGTAAAGCGTCTTGTAAGCATTTCCAAATAAAAAGTTTACTCTTTGTGATGTATTCATGCTCCATAATCCTTTCCAGAACTTTTTAAATGAGTGAGATATAAGATTGGAAGGATTTAATAATTTTGCATATAAAGACTTGACAGAGAATTCCTCATTCTTTGTTAAGGTTCATCTTAGTCTATCTTTTTTCAGTTGACCATTCCTAGTAGTAAACAGATTAACGTTTACTATTTCCTGAACTAGAGTATTATCGAAAATTGATTGTAACAATTGCAAGTTCCACTTTTTGGTGTCTGGATTAATCGATTCAGACACAAGTGTTATGTGAGTGTTTGTCCTATGGACAGAGTAATCCAAAGTCTGAGTTCTTGATGGTATCCATCTATCATCCCATATATTTATCGATGCTCCATCCCCTACTTATCATATGCTATATTTTTTTATATGCTCAATGCCCTGAAGTATGCAATTTCATATCCAAGAAGCGTTTGATTTCTTTTTGGAATGTAAAGCTCCTGTTTTTTTGAAGTATTTACCTTTAAAGATTTGATCCCATAGGTCATCTGGTTGACTAACTAGCCTCCAAGCTATTCTACTAATCATTGCCCGACTTACTTTATTAGCTTCTTTAAAGCCTAATCCTCCCTGCTCAATAGGTTTACATAAGATGTCAAATGCTTTAATGTAAATTCCTTTCGAGTTTGTATGTTTACCTCATCAAAAATCACGTTGAATATTGTTAACTCTTTTAGTGATTTTTTTAGGTAGGACAAAACAACCCATGCTGAAGATGGGCATACTCGAGAGCACAGATTTGTTTAAGACAATTATGCTAGGTTGAGAAAGAATTTTTCCTAGCCAATTTTTTTATCCTCTGTTCCATTTTTTCAATAATGTTGTCAAAATCCTTCAGTTTGGATTTATCTATGAATAATGGAACCCCTAAGTGAGTGTCTTTTATGTTTATCTTCTTTATTTTCATTAGTCTGCAAATTATTCCTTGATGTTTGTTATGGACTTTCTTGCTAAAGAAAAGTCCAGATTTTGTGAAGTTTATTACTTGTCCCGATGTTTTACTAAACATCAGTATAGCTTCAAGAAGGTGGTTGCAACTAGTTAAGTCTGCCTTTGTAAACAGTAACAGGTCATCAACGAAAAAGAGGTGTGAGATATGTGTTGCGTTTGGTGTCAGTTTGATGCCCTGCACTTTCTTCTGAGTTTCTAGATGATTTAGTAATCGCGAAAAGACTTACATGCATAAAATGAATAGATATGGGGATAAAGGGTCCCTCTTGTCTAATACCTCTAGTAGGTTTAAACACCTTACATGGAATACCATTTAGTAAAACAACAATGGAAGTTGTGGAGATACACTGATGAATTAAAGTGCATCAATCTTCCGAAAAACCAAAAGCTTTTAAAGCTTTTAGTAAGAATGTCCAATTAACCCTATCGAAGGCCTTGGAGATATCGATCTTAAAACCTATATTGCCTGTTGTTTTCTTTTTTTGCTTTTCTTCATTGAATGAACTATTTCATGTGCAACAATAATGTTGTCTTAAATTTTCCTAGAAGAGAGGAATGTAGATTGTAACGGAGATATGATATGTTCTAGAGATTTTTTCAGTCTGTTGGTCATCAACTTAGCTATAACCTTATAAGGAGTGTTGCATAGACCAATTGGTCTGTAATCGGCAGGGGATTTAGGATGTTTTGTTTTAGGGATTTAAAATAGGAAAGTCTTGTTTAGGTTGCTATCTAGGTTCTTGTTTTTGAGAAAATCTTGTACTACTGCCACTAATTGAGAACCTACAATCCCTCAATTGTGTTTGAAAAAACTAACCGGAAAACCGTCTGGTCCCGGTGCCTTATTGGATTTAAGATTCTTTACTACCAGCCAAATCTCCTCGGGTGATGGCATTGTTGTTAAGGTTAAATTTTCTTCTATAGAGATGGTACTTTTAATGTGGGAGAAAATTTGCCCTTCAGGGTCTACAGAAGATTCCGTGAAAAGCTCAGCGAAGTAAGAAGTTAAAACTTCATCAATTTCATCTCTGGTTGAGATCACAGTATTGTTTTTATCCTGAATACAGTCAATGTTGTTTCTTTTTCTTCTTTTCAGGGTGTAAATGTGAAAAATTTTGGTGTTTCTTTCCCCTAAAGAAATTGTATTGTTTCGTGACTATTGTTTTGTTATTTCTTCTCGGGTATCATATAGAGCTTCTAGTTCTAAAAGTTTCTTATTTATTAAGGTTTGAGTATTGGGCGTAGAATTTTTTGCTTCCAAAACATATAGAGCTTCTAGTTCTAAAAGTTTCTAAAAGTTTCTTATTTATTAAGGTTTGAGTATTGGGCGTAGAATTTTTTGCTTCCAAAATTTTCGGTAGTTTTTAGTAAAAGGTTTTCCAAAGATGTCTTTTTTCCAATTATCTAGATTAATCCCTAGATTGGAAATATTTTCTAAGAAATCATTGGAAATATTTTCTAAGAGATTCAATACAGGTCCGTTGGTTAATGTTCCAAGATTGTTTTATAACCTCAATGCAATTTGATTCCTTGAGCCAGGTATAACCTCAATGCAATTTGATTCCTTGAGCCAGGTATTATAGAATTTAAAAGTAGGTACTAGATGTTTATGCAGCTCAAGGTATCATAAAATTTAAAAGTAGGTACTAGATGTTTATGTAAAGAATTTAAAGCAAGGAAAATTGGCCCATGATTTGAGCCGGCCACTAAATTTTGCAGTGATGCTTCTTATGTAAAGAATTTAAAGTAAGGCAAATTGGCCCATGATTTGAGCCGGCCACTAAATTTTGCAGTGATGCTTCTTGGAATTCGTCATTCCATTCAGCATTTGCCATGGCTCTATCTAACCTCTGTTCAATATTAGCACTTCCTTCCCTCTTGTTGCTCCGAGTAAAGATATTCCCCGTAAAACCTAAGTCTTCTAAATCCCAATTTTTCCTCACTATTGAGGATTATGTTAAGATCACCTATAACAAGCCATGGCATTGCACTTAAGTCTACTCTCTGTGCCTGTAGATTAACTGATTAAACATAAACACCTTTTGTAATGTACATCCGTATATGTGCCTGTAGATTAAACATTTTTGTTGGACCAGCGAAAGATGTTTTGGTCTCATCAGCGAACAGTGAACTCCCGCTAATCAAAACGGGAACACAGTCCCGCCACTGACGCCATCAGTCACCAGAACAAATGACGAATAGCTAGCTGATCGGATTTTGGCAACTCCGGATGGGCTTGATAACTTTGGATGGGCCCAGCCTCTCTAAGATGGATCTCAAAGTCAACACTGTTATCAACACTTGCAGTTGGCCAAAATATACCATTTCCCTACTTTGAAAATTTGCAACTACAAAGTCTTTTGTGCTAACAAACACAGTTGAGAATTAGCTAACACATGCCCCATTCAATTAAACGAGAAAAACAAAACCTAGACAATTAAACATCCCCAGCTAGAATTGCTTTGAAGCAACGACCACAACCTTATTAATCAACAAAACTAGTGAAACTGAGATTATACAACGGCAATTTAAAGATCTCTAGCGTCTTTCCGATCATAACCACCAGCACGTTTCCTTAAATCATTAACAGCTTCATCTTCATCATTACTACTGATCTCCTCGGCTTTACCAACAACAGTCTCTTTGATTTTCTGTGTAGTATCTTTTGTAGCTTCCCAAACATTTTTAACAGTTTCCTTGGCTTTTTCTCCTGCATTTGATACAGTCTCTTTGGCTTTCTCACCTAAATTAGACGCACTCTCAGTTGCATCACTTGCTCCTTCTTTTGCTTTGTCTTTCATCGTTCCAGCCATGTCTTTGGTCTTTTCTTTCATATCTACACCCTTCTCTTTTGCACTCCCCATAGCATCCATGGTCTTATCCTTCACGGAACCTGCCGCATCCATGGTCTTATCCTTCATCGAACCTGCCGCATCTTTTGCCTTGTCTTTCCATTCCCCTGCTTTCTCTTTTGTACTGTCCATATTGTCTTTCATTTTTTCCTGTGCATCACCAGACAATTTCCTGGCTTTATCAGCACTAGCTGCGATTGTTCCTGATGCTTCATCAGCTAGTGAATCTTTATCGTGTTTTTCATCTACAGTTCTATATCCTGCTTTCTCTCTCATTTCTCCGGCTGCTGTATTCCTATCCTGTAAAAATCGTCAAACAAAACTATTAATATAATGGGAAGAGAGAAATCTATAGTGTTTCTTTTGAAGTTTTAAGTGTTCCAATCGAGACTTACTTGATTAGGATTCGAGCTTGAATAAGCAGTGGTGAAGCAAACTCTTGAGACTTTGCGAACAGATACCGACGACGAAGGAAAACAGAGGTTTTGTGGGAAGGATTTTGTGATATTCATCAGGGCATTCTTTGCAAAATACATTGCTGCCATTGTTTCGTTAATCTCCTCCTTGTTCTTGTTTGTTTTTGCTTTCGTAAATTTGTTGCGCAAATTGAATTGAAACTGAATGTTTGTGGATTGAGAAATAAGAAAGTAAATAGGGAAAATGATGGTGTGTCACGTTGACACGTTGGAGACATAAAGTACACGTATCAAACATGCAACGCGGAGCTGACAACACATGCTTTGAACTTGTTACGCTGCAACATCGGCAGAAAGAAGTAAAAGGCAAATTATAATGTAAGCGTTAACATTTTTCGAAAGTTAATATTTGGGACGGAATACCAAAAAGAAATAAATTAAAATCAAGTGAGATAACTCGTTTTCCATTTTCAAACGGTGAATTGTGAATTTGGAAATTTGAATTAACAAATATATCTAACTCCTTTAAAATCCTAACTCATACGAGACTCATGTTGAATGGTGAGTGTCACCGTTCGAGAGCCACAATCGATGAGAGAAGAAGGCCACAATTGATGAGAGAAGAAGGCCACAATCGAGAATTTAGATTTCACGAGGGCTGAGAGAAGAATTCTCACGATAAACTTGGTGAGGACACTTGGTGATATGCGATTGGTCAAGGGGTTATAACTTTGGAAAAGTTTTCTCGCCAATCTTTTCTTTATGTTTTGTTTATCTTCTTTCGATCATTCTCCTCTCCTCTCAAATCCTCTCAAACACAGAAGAAAATCATCAGAGCATACGATTTTTTCTACCACATATGCGATTCGTATTTGGAACATCTTCTCACTCATACGTAAGTTCAATTTCAATCATTAGAGCATACGATTTTTTGAGTTTCTTTTTGTCTCTTTTTTTTTTTAATACGATTCAATTCATAACCCTAACATACCCTTTCTTCCTGCGAAGGAATCGTACTCAGATCAAGTATCGTGCTAGAACGTACAAACGATCAGGTTCTTCGTTTTTCTTCTGCAACAAATCATGGATCTTCATCATCCAAAATCGGAAGTAAACAAGGAGGTCACCAGGCTTGCATGAAAGGGTGAGCTTGGTACAATCTTTGCTCTTGGTAAACCCTAACCCTTTTCTTTTTATCTCTTTGTTTCTCTGAATCAATAAACCTTAATCCATGTTTTGTTTTGCAGGTAAAATCAATAAACATTAGTTGATGGAAGGGAAGGAGATTTATTTCTCAAACACAACCGAGATATCAAATAAGTGATATACGTCAGGTATTAAACTTTCATACTATTTTCATATTTCAATCTAGGGTTTTGTTTTTAATAAATATCAAAAAAAAAAAAAAAAAGTCCTTCGTGATGGGCTGTGTAGAGCTCTGTAGAGAACTTAGAATTAGGGCTTTTATTTTAAGAAAAAAACATGCTTAAACATCACAGAGGAAAAAAAAAAAATCTTTGTAGAAAACTCTCTAATGGCCCTCTCCTCATGATGAACACCTAAAACCTCAATAGAAACTTCTTTGATTGTTATCAATACTGCAACTTTCTCCTCTTTGTTCATTAATAAGATCCTATTTTTAAGCCTAAGTCAATAACCACATACATACATGTGTGGATTCAATAGCGGAAGCATCTGTGATTTTCTCAACCAGTGATTATTGATTAGTGTTTTTCGCTTGGATACAGGCCTGTGGCTAGAATCAAGATGAAATAAAAGATATATGCAAGGGGACTCCCATGGAAATGACATCCCACTTCAGGACTAGAATGATTTCTCTCGAATAAATATATTAGTCGAGACTTAACATCTCCCATTGATGTTTTGAACTGGGACCGTTAGCTCATGACTCGGAACTCCTTATTGCCAGTATTATATATAAAGTATTTCATCTACATTTGAGAAATAACAATAAGACTGAACTTTTTTCTTTCCAAAGAGTTTTTTTTTTCCAATTGGAAGTCAGTCCAATTTTTTAGATGAGTGGTGCAGTAGTGAAACAAGTTATTCTTTAAAATCCTTCATTCAGGTACTACTCTGTTTCACAGAAGAAGAAAAAAGTATAGAAAACCTTTCATTCTGGATCATCTTAATGATGTTTTTTGCGACCGCATAGATGGTACTGATGAGCTTGGTAACATTACTCGTAAACTTAGTTCACTCATTTTCTCGGTAAGTGCTGTAATTTCTTCCTTTACATTTAAAAATAAGTGGTGCTCAGTATCTGTTTTCAGTACTGCAACTTAGGAATTGACTAATGCGTGTTTTTTTTAACTACTGATGCATATTTCAATAAATCATTTTAATCTCCTTTTAGGAAAGTATTTACCTGATTGGTAAGTAAATCAAGACTAGAAATTTTAAGTGATTTGAAGACAAATCGGAAAAAAGTGTTTTGTTTTCCATTAGCAAACCTGGCCTGAATTTGGCTACTGAACTTACCATTACAGGCATTCCTTATGGTACTTCTTACTTTGCAAATTATTGAGACTGTTTAGACATATTGCTTTGTAGGGTTGTTTTCCATTGTGGATTAAAACAACTAAAATAAGAATGCGAAAAAGAAAGAGGAGTGGATGGGAGAGTCTCAATGCTTTTATTATTTTTTGCATTTGATAGTTTCAAGAGCTATCTCATCCAAGTAGGGATGCAAGTAATGAGAGAAAGTCAAGTCATCCCATGGCTGCAGTACTGGTGGATTACGAAGGTTCAAACTCTATTAAACCAGTCCCTCAGGTCATGGTAACACAGACGAAGAACTGCTTTTCTAAAGGAGCTTAATTTATTCAAATGGACATCGGCTGCGTAAGATCTTCCACTTAGTTTCTTTTGTGCATATAGATTTATGAATCATGTGATAGATGTTCTTTCAAAATATATTTTCATTTTTGTATTTTGTGATAGATCCATGTGCACCTAACTGATGCACCTAGCTATAAATGGATTCCTTTGCTATGCCATAGTTTTTGTAAATACCGATTCCACTTTCCACTATGGATCCTAGCAATCAAATTTGATATATTCTTTTGCATTGATAATTAGGTACAAGACACTAACCTCTTTTTCAAACTTTTCGTGTTGATGGAGGACATGGTACTATCTTACATAATGCAGTGGCTCAAGGTATGCTTAGTTAGTATTTCTACAGTCTTCATGCAGTTTTAAGTAATATTCCTTCTCACATAATTTTTGTCAAATAGAAAATGGGAAGAGCTTAATTTGAATTTGCTATCCATCTGCATTTTGCTAATTTCGGTTTTTATATCTATAGAGATATATACTGCATGTTGTTATCTATAAGTGGGAAGTGTATGGACTTAGAGAAATTCAAACTGCCGAAAAAACTGAATTCTGATCTGCAGTAGGCGATCACTAGAAATATGGAAACACCATTCCACAACAAAAGTTTTCCTTGATTACCTTCGACGAATCGCATCTAAACATATTCCATCGATTTTAAATTATAAATATTTTCTACATATATTAAAATACCCTTATTGCACTGACTGTTTTTGCTCCTTTACAGATGACTTTGGGGTGCTTGGGGTGTTGACATACATACCCAACATTCAAACAAGGAAAAAAAATGACGAGAAGCAGCAGAAGATGCCTGAACTGACAATACTCCTCCATTTTGCTTTTACGTTTATCCTTATAAATTATTCAACTCCAGGATGAAGAATGAAAAATCTATCATCTTATTGCATGCAACTGAAAAATAGAATTTAATATATATATTCCTCATTTTTCAGCCACCTCCAAGTAGCCTTTTATTGCCATTTTTATTATTTGGAGATTCCTTTTTGGAGATTTTCGATGTTTCTCACATCTATATTGTTTTTGATCAGATTTCGTACTAATCTTTAGATCGTTAATTTGTTAAGTAAAAGATGTAAGCACGGGCGATGAAGTTCATATAATGAGCATCGATAAACAAGGAATCTGTTTGCATAAAGGCATAAATGCCTGAACCAATATTCTTTGTTTATAAAGTTAGTTTTTCTTTGAACAATTAAAGACCATCCGATATCCTACCGAAAGGATGTAGCTTCTTTTCGCGATCACGAGTAAAAAGTGAAAGTAGAGTGTAGAGAAGACGTTGCAAAGTAACAGTGACATGGAATGGGGCAAAGCAACGTGACACCAAATAAAAATGCATTGGGACGGGCCGAGACGAAGCCGAGCCACACTAAATAAAAAATACATCGGGACGGGCCGAGGCAAAGTCGAGCCACACCAAATAAAAAATGCACTGCGAAACGACAATGCGAAGCCGAGCAACACCAAATCAAAAATGCATCGCGGCAGGGTGGGGCGAGACGAAGCCTAGCAACACCAAATAAAAATGCACTAAAGGGCGAGACGAAACCACATTACACCAAACCTAAAATATGGTTAAAAGAGAAAAAATATTGTGGATGGTTGTCAGGTCCGCCCGGTGCGTAGCACGGGCACAAAATCTAGTTTTATATAAATGTATTATTTAGCGGCGGAGCAACGATTTAAATGTTGGAGGGACTATTAACGAACCCATAATTGAGGATACTCTCACAAGTTGGGGATGTTATCTTATCCCTTCCCTACATGATACGGCTACTCAGTAGCCGTATGAATAGTGCCAAACGGCTACTCAATAGGAATTTTAGTAAAAAAAGGAGATATAATAGGTAAAAAAGAAGTTTTTGTTAAAAAAAAATGAAAATGGAAAGTTTTAAGGTAAAACTTTAAAAATCAGAAAAAATGTTACGGCTACTGAGTAGCCGTAAAGTGTAAAAAAATAAGGCAACTGAGTAGGGAAAGAGGTGGATATCCCTACACAAGTAGGGATATTGGAGACCATGATAAATGGTTTTTGGAGAGTTTGAGGGATAGGGAGGAATATGGAAGGGATGGTGCTCTCCATAGTGCTAGCTCTAAAAGAAGAAGAAAAAAAAAACAAATTATGAAGAAATTGAAGTACCCCTTGTCTTTTTTTGTTTGTTTGTTTGTTTGTTTGTTTCAGTGTTGTGTTAAATAATTGATTGTCTAGCCAATAATGACAAGTAACTATCTACACGAAATTAGTTGGGAGCCTAGTTACCAACTGAGCACCAACCCCCTTTTGAATAACAACTCATATCTTGTGGAAAAGAAAGTCTCTCATCATAACATTCGCGTCGTGACTAGTTATGTAGTTTCGCAGCCACTTCAGAAAGTCAACGGTGTCACCATCAATCTCACCCAAGATAGTAAAGATAAGAGTGCCAAAGCCAAAACCCTGAGCCTTGCACTTCTCAAGATATTTAATTTGTTTTTAAGCAACAACATTATTAATAGCTTGGCCAGGATTGAAAAGTGGCGCCGAACGATCACTCAAAAGTGACCGTTCGCACTACTTGTATGATTCAACATCAGTCATTAACTGCAGCAAATCGTCTCATCCACTCAACTTGGATAGCCGATTTTAGCGGTCCAGATCTAACCTGGATCGACCGATAGGATTTTAGAATGGCTACCAGTCGCCACTTCCCTATAGGGCCTGACCGGCCACTCCCTGGGATGTGTATGTAGCTCCTACCAACTCCCTGAAAGAGGACGGTCACGCTCCTTTTAAGACGCTATGCTCCGCGACTAACTTAGACGAGCTCGAAAACAATGATGCTTCATGAACATCAATTATTTTCAACTGCTTGTTTAAAAGCGATGCTTTATATACATCGATTATAAACGATGTTTTATAAATATTGATTCCACAAATAATTTTGTTATTTGACCCAAAAGCACTATGTGCTGCTTTCAGCGGCAAGTCTCAGGGCTTGACCCATTTCCTCGAGACATCAAACATGTCACAAACCGGGGGATGTTCACTGGGGTATTGGTCTGGTGGTTTACAGCGTGTGACGTGGAACGCGCCCATTACGAGAAAGTGTCAGGAAAGGACGGACAGTTAACAGAGAGCAGTGGGTGAAAGGTGACCAGTCTTCCCTCATAATGGAAACGTGATGATCACCACCTTTCACACAATCCCACTTCTCCACTACTTAACTGCCTCCACTTCCTACGAGATCAAGGTGCGCTCAATGACTTGTATAAATAGGATTTCAACCTATTTCAACACAACACAAGTGTTATCAACACAAGTAGCCAGAAACCATATTCTGATGCAAATCATAAAACAGACACACCTTCATAATTCAACATTCTGATCTCAAACACTATCTTCGCTTCCCTCCGTAAGATCAACCATTTTCCTTCACTTTGTGACCGAATTGAATCTGGAACGGTCGTCTCTTGGTTTAGGCCAGAGTCTTACATATTGATCTCTCGAACTTAAAAGTACTCATGTGTAGTACATTTGTTTAGGGTTTGAATTCGTTTCTCATCAACACATCCAAATTTACCAAAAACAGCAGAATCAGTTTTTACCCCAAAACAGTAACAACGCAATCAATATTCACCATTGGATGAAACCTGATTTAAGATTCAATCTAATATCTTTCCACCGTTAGATGGTCTTATCTTGTTACACACAAATCAAATATACTTTCATTTAGAGGGTAACGTACCTAAACGTGTATATTGAGTTGGCTCAATAACAGTTAACCTTGGTTAGCCATATGAATACTTTTGAAGCGGAGCGTTGAAGCGGAGCGTCGAAGCGGATGTGGTTGTTAGACTCCCGCATTTTCAGAAAGTGTATTGGGGTAAATCCTCTCAGATTGCCAAACGAATTGTTGGATGTGGTTGTTAGACTCCCGCATTTTCAGTGAACCCACCAAGTGTTGGTATGTCAAGTCTGGTTGTCATATTTTAGTGAATCAAAACTCATTTTAAGAATCGTTTGATTATGTACTAGAGTCAACTTCGTATAGGTTAGCTTGAAAGTATTAGGATATGAGACATTACAAGTATTGCGAAGACTTGAAGAGGTGAAGAAGAAGAAGCTACAACGACAACATCATCCTTCTGCTTGAGGTTAGTGATATTTGACTTGAACTGTTTTATTCCCTAACGTATCTTTCAAGTCGTGCATATTGAAAACAAAACTGCGAAGCATGAACAGTCTAGATAGACATAGTATTAAGGAATACAATACGAGGTTTATTGCTTAACCATTAAACTTTGTATATAAGACATCGACAAATTCGTTTGAATGCTATTGTGATTATGTATGGGTATGAGGTGAGGATTTAATCCTATGAAACAATATTTTACATGTGTTTTAAGGAAGTAAATTCATGAACTTGTTTTGTGAATCGAAAAGGAAATCGCTAGGCGTTATTGGTATTGTTAGAGCATTGCTCGGTTGACCTCGCATGCGTTGCTATCTCAAGCATGTTTGTCAATATTAGTGATCAAAACTATATGTCTTGATTTCTAGTATACTTATGACTAAGTCTCGGTCTAGGATAGTTAGGAATAGTTGAGCTCTAGACTCCATGGCGATTATCTTACGAAGAGGAAGAACTACTCAAGGAACCAGTGGAACTTCATCCGACCAAAAGGTATGTGGAGACTTGAACTCATCTTTCACTCAAAAGTCTATCTACTCTATCTCCTACTCTTGAGACAAAATTCGTCTAAGTATGATAGTTTTCATACATACACATTTGCTATTTCGAGCCGAGTTTACTCGCCTATCTTTTTCTCGAAATATGTGTTGGTAAGCTTTTGCTATAACCATTTTCATCTTTGCTCGTGACGAAAGTCATGATGAGGTTTCAATCTTGAAAATAGCTTTGATGACGATAGTCGATTTTTTATGTCTAACGACTATTATAACATTATAGAAGAATGTTTCAATGATTGAAATGTAGAGTTGAGATTACGTAACCAACTATGGATATAAGCATATATAGTGTGTTCGCACATTAGTGTATAAATCCATGTGTCGGAAACCAAGTGCGTGCATATGTGTGCATGCGGTATTGGTGAATGAGACAGGTACTGGCGGAAGTTTTCATACCGAAAATTTCTGTTGTAGTTTGTGAAGTTTGCAAACTGAAAAACCAGTCACCTAGGTATGCGTACCCGTATGCGTACCCACGGAAGTTTTCAAACCGAAAATTTCTGCTGAGTTTTCAAACTCAAGTCTGGTTGCTATGGTACGCGTTATATTTCTCAAATCGGTAGTTTCATGAACTTAAACAATAAATCAATAAGGAATGGAATCTTTGCAAACCGTGGCTATATTGTTCGATTCAAGTGAATCAAACCGATTTTGTTTCAATTGTCTCTATGTATAAAGATCTAAGCAATTGAACAACTCTTGAACTAGTTCTTATGAGTCATTTGAACTAGTTATGAGAAAGATGAATACGATTAATATGAAAGAGCTCATATGGCTAACCATTGGTTAACTATTTGTGAACCAACTAAGTGTACACGTTTAGGTACGGTTACTCAAACCTAAATGAATACATTTTATTTGTGTGCGACAAGCTAAGTTTCGATCTAATGGTTGAAAGATATTAGCCTGGTTAAATCAGGTTTTTCATCTAACGGTGAATATTGAATGCTTTGTTACTAAGGTAACTTGGATTGCAAACCCTGATTTGAAAACTATATAAGGGAGACGTCTAGCAACTGGAAAAAATAATCCCCACACCTCCTGTGTGATACTAGTTGGTTTGCTAGAGTCGATTCTCCTTTAACCATAGGTTTCTTCTCGAGAACCTGTCGGTTAACGACTAAAAGACTTCATTGGGATTGTGAAGCCAGACGAAACTACTTCTCTTGTAGTTGAGCGATCTGATCTTGCCATTTTCTATCGTACCAGTTCAATTGTAAGATTGGCTTGAGATTATATCTCCGATAAGGCAAGATAAAAAGAAATCACAAACATCTTCGTCTCATCGTTTGTGATTCCTCAATATCTAGTTTTGCTACCATACGATTAGGATTATTGTGAGGTGATTGATAATTCTAGGCTGTTCTTCGGGAATATAAGTCTGGATTATCAATTGGTTCCTGTTCACCTTGATTTTATCAAAAGACGGGACAAAACTCATAGGTTTATCTGTGGGAGACAGATTTATCTATCATCGTAGACTTTTCTGTGTGATACAGATTTTTTTATTAAAGTCTTCGACTTTGGGTAGTAGCAACTCTTGGTTGTGGGTGAGATCAGCTAAGGGAATCAAGTGCATAGTATCCTGTTGGGATCAGAGACGTAAGGAGCGAAACTGTACCTTGAATCAGTGTGATATTGATTAGGGTTCAACTACAGTCCGGACCGAAGTTAGTTTGCAGTAGGCTAGTGTCTTTAGCGGATTAATACAGTGTGGTGTTCAATCTGGACTAGGTCCCGGGATTTTTCTGCATGTGTTGTTTCCTCGTTAACAAAATTTCTGGTGTCTGAGTTATTTCTATTCCGCATTAACTTATATTTTTTTATATAATTGAAATATCACAGGTTGTGCGTTTGTATCGATCAATTGTGAAATCCAACCTTTGGTTGTTGATTGGAAATTGATTGATCCTTGGATATTGGTCTTTGGTACCATCCAAGTTTATTATCCTTGTATTTGATAAAGACTCGCAGATTTCTATTTGCTTGAGTAAAAATCAAATCAAGAGAAAGAGATATTAACTCTTCGATATACTTTTCTCTAGATTGAGTCTGACTGTCTAGTTGATTCTCTAGAAAGTATATTGGAGTTAGTCCATACAGATTGCTAATCGAAAATATTGGGTGTGGTTGTTAGACCCCCTCTATTTCAATTGGTATCAGAGCAGGCAAACACGTTAAAGACCTTATAAGTTTGTGTTTGTAGCGATCTGATTATGGACGAGTCTATCTCTAATAACGTAAAATATTGGATTCACCTGAGAGAATTGTCACATCTAAGTCGATGTCTAAACATTCTCTTGATGTAAAAACTTTTGATTGGGAAACTCTCCTAGAAGAACAGTTGGATGAACTTTCTGATGAAGGTGACTCAGATATTGAGAGAGATGATGATGAGGAAGTCTTAGAGTATGTTAAGTTTTTGCATTCGTGGAATACGAGAAGATTACAACTTCTCATGTCTCACCTCGTCTGACTCCTCTCTGTCGAGAAAACAAGAAATTGAGAAGATGTTACGCAAGTGCTTATTTTTAGAATCGTTCTAATGAATCGATCCTCGAGGATTCTGAGGAAAACCTGCGTATGAAGTCACTTGAATGTGATAGTCTTTATCAAAATTACTTTTTGTTGGAAGAGAAACTTGCAGAATCTTGAGCAATGTTTAACTCTCAACAAATTAGTTTTGATGATATAGAAAGTGCTTGTCGCGCCCGAGAAAAACGCCTTGAGGCTGATTTAGTTGTTGCTCTTGATAAAATCAAGATGTTGGAAGATGACTTGAAAAAGTTCAATACTAGTTCAAGAAAATTAACCACTATGCTAGGAGCAAGTAAAAATCATCGTGATACACGAGGATTGGGCTATAAGGGAATAGATGCTCCAAGTATTAGCAAAGAGGTAAAATTTGTCATGGCTAGTGATTCTTCTCAACAAAAGGTTTCCACTGGTGGCAAAAGTGAAATACCTTCACCGGCAATTAAGGTTCGAAAGAGCAAAGTATATCAACCTCCAAAGTCAGCACATACGGATAGAGGTAAGAAGATTCCTTATGTTTGCCACTATTGCGGAAATAAAGGTCACCTAGAAAGGAAATGTCGTTTCCGTATAAGGAATGGAAAACTTTATTATGTTCTTCTTTGGGCATCACAAGAAGTTGTGAAACCAAGATCATATGTTAAGGTTAATCCCCTTAATGCTACAAGTTGTAACTGTCCAACCTTTAGGCAAAGGAATCAGTGCTATGATAAACCTATTTTTGCCTATAAACGTCATAATCCTTTTCACAATCGTAATGGTTATCAAAAGGATAACTTCGTAAAGACGAAGACAAGATCCGATGTTCCCAGTTGGAGAAAGACTAACTTGCAAAAGAATAGTAAATCCAATCCTCTTTCGAGAAATCTTGAAGAGAGTAACAGGAAGAAGGTTCCGATTCTTTATAAACGCACTCATAAGTGGGTTCCAAAGAAAGTCAATGACACTTTGATATGAAAAGGAATGATCTCCCAGAAAATTCCATGACTATGGAGAAGGCAGTATCCATGATGGTGGAACTTAAAGAGTTCTTTGGAAAGATGGATTTGGATAAGGTTCTAAAAGTGATATCTTTCATGTTAATCCAAAAGTAAATTTTGGTGAGCAAGACATTGTTCACCTCAACACAACTTGAATGTGTTTTAAGTGCATCCTCACCAAGGAATGCCTTGTTATGTATACGGTGAGGGAAGCACGAAAATTAGGGCACACAGATTATGTTTGGTAAGGCTGTAGAATTCAATTGGATTCATCTAAAAAGGTATGTATATAAACTTGAGCAAGATTTGTGATTTTGTTTGCTTAGAGAACTTATAATGATTCACGTACTTTTCTTATCATTCTTTTCTACCTAACTTGATCTGTGTTTAAGGTTTTTAAATGTTTAGGTTTGAAAATAATAGTTTGGGATGTTTGGGCTACATGGTACACATAACAGGTATGCATAACATCATTTAAAATCAAAATCCAGGGGTTTAGGAACGCATACCCATTTGCATACTTCTCCAGGATACGGAAATTCGTTTGCAAACCCGTATGCATACTTGACGTCGATATTCGGTAAAGTTGTTTTGGCCGTAACTTCTTCGTACGAACTCGGAATGACCTCATTCTTTTTGCGTTCTCTTCCTATTTGAATTATCTTCAAAATGGTGATGAGAAATCCTAAATGTGAATGATTTAGGGTTGGTATTTGTCCCGTATCTTGTTTTTGAGTGTTTTGCTCTGTTTCGTCGCACTTGTTCTACTGGACTTGGGCACTTGGTTTCTTGGAGTAATTCTCTTCTAACCTCATTTGTAACTTTTACAAGAATGATGTTGGTGAATCACAAAGAAGGAAATTCAATAATGGGAAGTAGTGCGCATTGCTATGGGATTCTTGAACGTTCACAATCATCTTATGTGAACTATGATGCATGGTCTTTAATGACTTTGTATGTTCTTCTTTGGTAAAATATTTTTATACGCTTTTGGTAACCACTTTTGGTGTAAATCCGTGCGAAAAAGATTGATTCTACCTTCTAAGGACAAAGATTGATGTTTGCAGTATTAATCTTTATGGTTTTATATATTGCAATATGTTATGGGATATGTGTGTTTGCGTCCGTGAAGTATTATTGTCCCATACAATGTCAAAAGTTATATGTTTATATGTCGATATGCAAGTGTTGATATAAGATCGATGAACTTTTGACAAACAAAAGTTAAGCCTATTATGTGAATTTTTGATGGAAGATAGGTTAAAATCTTTTGTTTACAAAGATTATGTCTATTATATGTCGAATGCAAATAGTGATGAAAATAGAATGAATCTTTGTATATGCCGCAGTATTGATCTTTCCCTGATCCATATCTTATGTGTATACTGCAATGCTCCATAAGGTTTTATTGTGTTGAGCATAAAACGATAGAGTTAATCATTTTTTATGGTTAACATAGTCGTAGCTCTGTAAGTTCTCTTATGTCGAGCATGTTCAATTAAATTGATCACTTTTGTGTTTAATTTGATTATGTATTCCGATTAAATTGATCATGGGTTTACTTGTGGTTAGTTTAATTGATAATTTTGGATATATAAAATTATTTCATTATGGTTTTTAGTGTCCAATAAAATCCTTCTTTCTAGTAAAAGTAAGGTCACTCTTGTTGTTCTCTCGGAAATGACATCAAATGGGGGAGAGTTCTTTTGAACTTGCGCTTAATTTTCATATCTTTGTGGGGAGTGCGGGTGTGGAATTATTTAGGGGTTATCTTGTATCTTTATAAACTCCTTGATGAATGCATTTAGCTTCGGCTTTATGATTGCATCTAAATAAGTTGATATGTACTTTTCTTTGGTCTTGAAGCGTCTTCGTGGAAATTTCATTAGGATCCCTTTTTCGTACCTTTGCGAATTTTATTGACAAAAAGGGGGAGAATTAATATGTAGTTCACACTACAAATACATATGATTTACGTGTTTTACGGGTCATTATGTAAGGGGGGTGGTTTTCATGTTGAGACGAAAGCATTGACTAAGGGGGAGTGATACATATCACCGTAGTATTGTTATCGAAGTTGTGAAATAAGAACTTTGATGTTGTGTAATAATACTATGATATTGTATAACAATGATCGAGAGCTTTTGTTTTCTCGTTGTTATGGCTTCGGAACTTCAACAACTATGATGTTGAATTGAACATCTATGAAATCATGGGAGTACTTGGAAAAGACGAAGTTTTCGAGTAATGTTGAAGCACCAAGGAGATCAAGCATGTGGACGAGAAGCTATAAAGTTTTATCTATTTTGTAATCCATATGTATTGATAGTTTTGTCATTAAAATTGACAAAGGGGGAGATTGTTAGAGCATTGCTCGGTCGAACTCGCATGCGTTTCTATCTCAAGCATATTTTTCAATATTAGTGATCAAAACTATATGTCTTGATTTCGAGTATACTTATGACTAAGTCTTGGTCTAGGATAGTTAGGAATAGTTGAGCTCCAGACTCCATGGCGATTATCTTACGAAGAGGAATAACTACTCAAGGAACCAGTGGAACTTCATCCGACCAAAAGGTATGTGGAGACTTGAACTCATCTGTCACTCAAAAGTATATCTACTCTATGTCCTACTTTTGAGACAAAAGTCGTCTAAGTATGATAGTTTTCATACATACACATTTGCTATTTCGAGCCGAGTTTACTCGCCTATCTTTTTCTCGAAATATGTGTTGGTAAGCTTTTGCTTTAACCATTTTCATCTTTACTCGTGACGAAAGTCATGATGAGGTTTCAATCTTGAAAATAGCATTGATGACGATAGTCGATTCTTTATGTCTAACGACTATTATAACATTATAGAAGAATGTTTCAATGATTAAAATGTAGAGTTGAGATTACGTAACCAACTATGGATATAAGCATATATAGTGTGTTCGCAAATTAGTGTATAAATCCATGTGTCGGAAACCAAGTGTGTGCATGCGGTATTGGTGAAGAAGACAGGTTAGGTACGCGTACCCGTACGCGTACTGGCGGAAGTTTTCATACAGAAAATTTCTGCTGTAGTTTGTTAAGTTTGCAAACTGAAAAACCAGTCACCTAGGTATGCGTACCCGTACGCGTACCCACAGAATTTTTCAAACCGAAATTTTTTGCTGAGTTTTCAAACTCAAGTCCGGTTGCTATGGTACACGTACCCGTACGCGTACCTAAGCTGGTTATATTTCTCAAATCGGTAGTTTCATGAACTTAAACAATAAATCAATAAGGAATGCAATCTTTGCAAACCGTGTCTATATTGTTCATGAATTGATTCAAGTGAATCAAACCGATTTTTTTTCAATTATGTATATGTATAAAGATCTAAGCAATTGAACAACTCTTGAACTAGTTCTTATGAGTCATTTAAACTAGTTATGAGAAAGATGAATACGATTAATATGAAAGTGCCCATATGGCTAACCATTGGTTAACTATTTGTGAACCAACTAAGTGTACACGTTTAGGTACGGTTACTCAAACCTAAATGAATAAGTTTCATTTGTGTGTGACAAGCTAAGTTTCTATCTAATGGTTGAAAGATATTAGCTTGGTTAAATCAGGTTTTTCATCTAACAGTGAATATTGAATGCTTTGTTATCAAGGTAACTTGGATTGCAAACCCTGGTTTGAAAACTATATAAGGGACACGTCTAGCAAATGGAAAAACTAATCCCCACACCTCCTTTGTGATACTAGTTGGTTTGCTAGAGTCGATTCTCCTTTAACCGCTGGTTTCTTCTCGAGACCCTGTAGATTAACGACTAAAAGACTTCATTGGGATTGTGAAGCCAGACGAAACTACTTCTCTTGTAGTATCCTTTTGGGATCAGAGACGTAAGGAGCGCAACTGTACCTTGAATCAGTGTGATATTAATTAGGGTTCAACTACAGTCTAGACCGAAGTTAGTTTGTAGTAGGCTAGTGTATGTAGCGGCTTAATACAGTGTGGTGTTCAATCTGGACTAGGTCCCGGGGTTTTTCTGCATTTGCGGTTTCCTCATTAAAAAAATTTCTGGTGTCTGTGTTATTTCTATTCCGCATTATATTTGTTATATAATTGAAATATCACAGGTTATGCGTTTGTATCGATCAATTGTGAAATCCAACCTTTGGTTGTTGATTGGAAATTGATTGATCCTTGGATATTGGTCTTTGGTACCATCCAAGTTTATTATCCTTGTATTTGATAAAGACTCGCAGATTTCTATTTGCTTGAGTAAAAAATCAAATCAAGAGAAAGAGATATTAACTCCCCGATATATTTTTCTCTAGATTGAGTCTGAATGTCTAGTTGATTCTCTAGAAAGTATATTGGAGTTAGTCCATACAGATTGCTAATCGAAAATATTGGGTGTGGTTGTTAGAACCCCGCTTTTTCAGGTTTTTTTATTCATTGCATATCTATACCGTCTCATGACTTGTTTGTGTTCTTGGTAAAACTATTCACAAAGGCGTGACTTATGTATTGGTATGACTTTTATTAGTGAAACCGATCTTAAGTAATCACCTGAGATGGTATGATCGAGTTTGTGATTTTTTGTATGACCGAATCTGGGTAAAGGGGAACCGATCCTAGTAAGAGGTGCAACACATCACAAACGGGAATCGATCCTTGTATGAGGTGCATCAAGTTTTTAGCAGAAAGGGAAACCGATCATATGGACATGTGCAACACGTTTCTAGGCAAAGGGGAACCGATCCTATGGACATGTGCAACACATAAAAGTTAGATACCATATATATCTGGGGAACCAATACTAGTACCTAGTCAACCGAATTTTGGAAAGCTACTGTGACTATGCACAGTACTCACATGGAGGTAGAACCGAAATTTGTTTTGGTAGAACCGTTAAACCCATGATTTGTGATTGAGTGTTCTTGATCAATCACATAGTTCTTGAAAGTCAAATGAACCAATTCTAAACTTGTTTGGAAGTGTGGCAAATCGGTTTCAAGGTTGTAAGTATGAAAGAGGACTTACAAAGTAAGGATGTCGACATACTTTGAACACGTGCGGTAATGTTTATCTTTTATTGTTCAAAGTTATTCCTTAATAGCTAAAGGAAGAAAATCTCGGATCGAAAGATAAATAAGTTAAGAATCTTTTATTTAAGGTTTTTAATTTTATTTTAGGAAAATAAGAATTAGTAATGTACATTTACTAGTTGAATATTTTCCAAAGAGATTTTCGGTCAATATTTTGGACAGAGCATTTCCAGGAATTATGGAAACCGAATTCGGAATATATTGCATATCTTGAGAATATTTTCGGTTTTGGAAATTCCTTGGTGTCCAAACTTCTTTGTCTATAAATACTTGAAGTTTGCATTTCTAGCAAACTAATCCTTCGTGACAGCAAACTTCCTCGGTTATGTTGTTACTGGTGAAGCCGCCTATTCGGAGAGGAGAGTAACTTAATTAGGCGAAATCTCTTACGACCGCTCAGTTTAAAGTCTTCTTTGGGATTGAGAATCTCTATTAGTACCGTTGGTGGGAAACTAGATAATTGCGGTTTATCTTTTGTTTTCGATTGATTTGATTGACGTGGTTGAACTTTGATTGCACCTAGTTTGTTTATGCTTGAGAATCTTCTCTTCTGATATAAGATTCACTCTAACTAGATCGAAGTTTCGACAGGGATCTTTAGACTGTTTTTAGATCTAAAGACGTCTTGTGATAATCCATTGTAAACAAACTCCGTTCTGTGCGTGATTGATCACAAGAGATTCAAATTTTTGTGTGCAGGTGTTTATTGAAGATCTAAGAATATTTGAAGACAAAGAAGATATTAAAGATTTCTGATTTGGGGTTCATAACCTTTGGTGTGCACAATACTTGTTTCGGTATAGAGGATCCAACTATAATCGGTTGATCCTTGTGGTAGATTAGATTGATTAGTTGTGTAGATCGGCATCAATATAATTCTTTATGATTAAAAGTATTGATTGAAAAATATTAACAATTACCTTTGGTAGTTGATAATAAGATAGATCTTAGAACCTGACAAAAGATTTTATTGAGATAAACAGAAGAGCTTTTGTCGAACTCATATCACTTGGTTGAAGAAAGTTGCTACCAAACAGATTTGTTGTTCCTTTACTATTTGGAATACGAACCAAAGGAATTGTTCCAAGTACGTGACTTATTCATAAGTTGGAGGCGTGGGAATACAGACGGAACTAGGTGAACTATAGGTTTAGTTGCTTGGTCTCAACTATACGAAGTTGGTTTGATTTTGTATAGCGGTTTAATCCTGAGAGTATTCAATTATGGACAAGGTCCCGGGGGTTTTCTGCATTTGCGGTTTCCTCGTTAACAAAATATTGTTGTGTCATTTACTTTTATTTTCCGCAATTATAATTGTAATTTAAAGTAAATTACACAAACGTTAACTCCTATTTACTTGATAGTAATCCTATTAGGTTCGGTTAAGTCTGAACCTTTTATCAAGTAAACATACTTCGTTGTTGTATTGTCTCGATCTCGTATCCATAGACGATCACACGAAGTGTGAACCGATTTGTTGCATTGTCTCGACTCGGTCCATAGACAATCACTTTCGGAGAAAGGACTTATAGGTAGGAAAAGTTTTAGCTTGAGGTATATTTGGTTACCCTCGCCTTTTCAGTGTCACACTGAAAAGTCTATAGGATTGAATAAATCTATTTCCCACAGAAATAAATCAAGGTGAACAGGAACCAATTGATAAACCGGACTTATATTCCCGAATAACAGCCTAGTATTATCAATCACCTCACAATAAACTTAATCGACTAGCGAAACAAGTTATTGTGGAATCACAAACGATGAGACGAAGGTGTTTGTGATTACTTTTCTATCTTGCCTATCGGAGATATAAAATCTCGAGCCAATTATTTCAGTTGTACTCAACACGATGGAAACAACAAGATCAGATCACGCAACTACAAAGATAATAGTTGGGTCTGTCTTCACAATCCCAATGAAGTCTTCAAGTCGTTGACCTACAGGGTCTCGAGAAGAAACCTAAGGTTAAAGGAGAATCAACTCTAGTAATGCAACTAGTAATACACAGGAGGTGCGGGGATTAGGTTTCCCAGTTGCTAGAGTTCTCCTTTATATAGTTTTGAAATCAGGGTTTGCAATCTAAGTCACCTTGGTAACAAAGCATTCAATAATCATCGTTAGATGAAAAACCTAATTCAACCAAGCTAATATCTTTCAACCGTTAGATCGAACTTAGCTTGTTACACACAAATGAAATGTACCCTCATTTAGGTTTATGTAACCGTACCTAAACATGTACACCATGTTGGTTCACAAATAGTTAACCAAGGTTAGCCATATGATTACTCTCATATCAACCTTATTCATCTCAACCATAACTAGTTCAAATGACTCAAATGAAACTAGTTAAAGAGTTGTTCAATTGTTATAGAAAACACAATTGAAACCAAATCGGTTTGATTCACTTTAATCAATCATGAACATTATATCCACGGCTTGAAAAGATTGCATTCCTTATGATTTAAATGTTTAAGTCCATGAATTGACCGATTTGACAAAGCAACCAACTTAAGTATGTGTACGGATATGCGTACTTAAGCAACCAGATTTGAGTTTGTTAAGTTTCCAAACTCAGCGAAAATTTTTTGTTCGAAAACTTCCGCCAGTATGTGTATGGGTACGTATACTTAAGGTGACTAGTTTAGAGTTTGTAATTCCCAAACTCAGCAGATATTTTCGGTTTGAAAACTTCCGCCAGTATGCGTACAGGTACGCATACCTATATTGTCTCCTTCACCAATTTGGTATACACACATATGCATACACTTGGTTCCCAGTTTGTGGATTTATACACTAATGTGCGAAGACACTATATATGCTTATATCCAAACATGGTTACATTATCAACTCTTTAATTCAATCATTGAAACATTCTTCTATGATGATAATCGCCGTTTTCACACACTATTAGCATCAAAGCAATTTTCAAGATATTGAAATAATTATTATCGAAACATTCCAAGCCTACATCAAATGATTGTATCACACAAACCATGTAAGATGTTACTCGGAAATTTTCTCATGATATAAGATGAACTTGGTCGAAGCGAAAGCTTACCAACACATATTTAGAAAAATATGTAAGCGAGATATACTCGAAATCTCAAATGTGTATAGAGAAAACTATATCGTAACACGACTTATGTCTCAATATATGAGATAGTATAAATAGACTTTCCAAGTGATATATGAGTTCAAGTCTCCACATACCTTTTGTCTAAGAAGTTCCACAAGCTCCCCTTAGTAGTTCTTCGTCTTCAAATGATGAACTCTGTGAAATCTAAGCTCAACTACACTATCTATGTCCTAGTCCGAGACATCTATAAATAGGCTAGAAATCAAGACTTATAGTTTTGATCACTAACATTGACAAACATACTTGAGATAGCAACGCATGCGAGTTCGACCGAGCAGTGCTCTAACAATCTCCCCCTTTGTCAATTTTAGTAACAAAACTATCAATACATATGGATTACAAAATAGATAGAAATTGTAGCTTCTCATACAAATGCTTGATCTCCTTGGCATCTTCAACGCGACTCGAAATCTTCGTCACTTCCAAGTACTCCATGATCCTAAAGGTTGTAAGTTCAGCATCATAGTTGTTGAAGATCCGTAGCGATAAAAATGAGAAAACAAAATGTTCTCAATCATTGTTATACAGTGTCATAGTATTATTACACAGCATCAAAGTCCAATTATATCACAACTTTGACAACAATATTATGGTGATATGTATCGCTCCCCCTTAGTCAATACTTCATCTCAACATGAAAACCACTCCCCCTTGCATAATGATTCGTAAACCATATGTATTTGTAGTATCACACTACACATTAATTCTCCCCCTTTTGTCAATATAAATTGGCAAATGTACGAAAATTAGTGGGTTCCTCATGAAATTTTTTTTTTTACAGAGATAGTTCATGACCAAAAGAGAATACCATATCAACTTATTTAGATGCCATCATAAAGCCGAAGCCTAGTGTATTCATTAAGGAGTTTATAAAGATACAAAATAACCCCTAATATTCCACAGCCGCACTCCCCACAAAGATTTGGCAATTAAGTACAAGTTCAAAATGAACTCTCCCTCATAAAATGTCATTCCCGAAAGAACAACAAAGGCGACCTTACTTTCACAAGAAAAGAAGGATTTCTTTGGACAAAATCAAATCACATGAAAATATGAATTTGAATCGAAAGTATTCAATTGAATTATCCATAAAAGAATTTATGATTAATCCAATCGAAATGCACAATTAAATTAATCACAAGAAAACTCATAATTAATTCAAATTGGAATTACACAACTAAATTAACCAAAAAAAGTGATCAATTCAATTGGTCATGCTCGACATAAAAGAACTTACGGAGCAACAACTAAAATAACCAAAAGAGAATGATCAATTTAGTTGGTCATGCTCAAACATAAGGAACCTTACGAAGCAACACAGTATATGCACAAAGATGTGGATCGGAGATCGACCAATACTGCGGAATAGACAAGGATTCGTTCTATTTTCCATCACTATTTGCAAAATGACATATAATAGACTTAATCCTTGTAAACAAAAGTTTTATCCTTTCTTCCATCAAAACAATGACATAAAAGGCTTTAACTTTTGTAATGTCAAAAGTTCATTCTATCTTCTATCAATACATTCATACCGACATAATAGAGATAAATTTTGAACAAGTATGGGACAGTCATAGGTTCACGGACGTAAACAACATATCCCATAACAGTTTGCAATATATAAAATCATAAAGATTAAAATTGCAAAAATCATCTTCCAAACACTTAGAGTTTAAGTAAATAAATCTAAAAACATAGAAGATGAAAATCGTTGGATATAGCTATGTGTACTCACAATAATGGCTATTCCAAACTCTAGTTATTCTTCTAAAAACATTAAAAAAATATTTACTAGACATTGAGACCTCTGAAGAATTCTTTATCGTCCCCGAACTCCTTGTCGTCAACAGCCATGGAAACATAAGGTTCATGGAGAAAGGAGTCAATTCCAACAAACCTTCTGGGCTGATGATGTTGAATCAGGGCCTTCTGAATTTCGAGAGTTCTCATAACAGAAGCCTTTATTTGTTGAATCGCCTTCCTTGCTTCCTTCAACTCTTCAAGAACATCAGAAAACTTCTGAGAATTTGAAGGAACAACTCTTGGCTTCCTCACATTCCTTCTTTTTCTTTTCAAAGTTGGAGGTAACGGAGATTTTTCTTTTTCCTTCATGATTGATGGATTAACAATCATATTAACATCTTTTCCATCAGAACATATGATGCTTGGAGTCTCCATACTTGTATGGGTTTGTGAGAGGAAATCACAATTTAAACTCAACATGCATTCTTAAGATGAAAAGAGTTTCAGAGAGGAAAAAGGAATGTAGGGTTACAGAACCTTTTAACCACATAGGTTCGCACACACTCAATTCACGACCCTAAAGAGAGTGAAATTGACGAGAATAACCCTCTTTTATTGAATGCACAAGGAAGTCCCTTCCAATATCAATTAGACATGAAAGAATTCTGAAACATACAACAAAACTAAAAAAAACAAAAAAAAACAATTTTTTTTTTCTTTTAAGCCTGAGGTGTGCACAATCTTGTCTCTTTTTGATCAGGCTCATGAGTCAAGATGCACTAAAACAACACAATCAAGTTGTGTTGTGGTGAACAACAATTCGTCCACCATTTCCTCTTTGAAAGGAATTCATAGATCCATTTCTATCAAATTGTTTAGACCATACTCTTTTCTCTAGTGGTCTTTACTTATATTTGGAAATCAACTTCTTTGAAGAGGATAAGATCTTACATACCTCAGCGGTTTTTTGAACAAGTTTGAGCTTGTTTGCTAGGCGATTTGCTCTTCGTTGAAGTCTCTTGACATGTATCATCTTGTGTTTATATTTGTAATACTTCGAAAGTTCATGACCCTTGAGTGAACAATAAGAACATGTCCATGGATAAGATGATTCAGACATATGAGATGTGCAAGCTGCTAGGCACAAGTGGAACCTGAAAAATCAGACATAGAGTTTCCAACAGAAAGGTTAATTCTTCTTCCAGATTGGTTGAGTTTTCTTCTGGAAGGATATCAAGATTGATGTATGTATTTCTATAATTATCAAAATCAATATCTTCACAAAGAATTGCAACACTTGATTTTTCGTCTTCGTTGGAATCATATTGATCAGACATTTCACCAAGGGTTGCAGCAAGACCTTTGTTTCCAGTGTATTTTCTACGGTTCGGACACTCATTCGCAAAATGACCAAAACCTTTACACTTAAAGCACTGGGGCATATCCTCATCATCATCCTCGTCAGCATCCCTGTTTTTAGGAGGAATGCGAATGTGAGGTTTAACTGGCAACTTAGGTTTATCTCTGGAGAACCGTTTACTTCTCTTCAATAGAAGATCTCTAAACTGTCTTGTGATCATAAAGACTGATTTGTCGAGATCTTCATCTGATGAATCAGTCTCAGAAAGATCACCCTTAGAGACATAAATACTTTTACTTTTGTCAAGTAATTTAGTGTGCCTTTGTGCTTTGAAGGCAACATCCTTTCCAACTTTAGATGTATGCACATGATCAAAGATCTTTAGCTTTCCAACCAGCGTATTTATGGAGAGAGCATCAAGGTTATTTCCTTCAACGATGGAATGCTTCTTAGAATCGTATCTAGATGACAGCGATCTGAGAATTTTCATCACAATATCCTTTTCAGGAATAGTCTTACCCAATGCGAAAGATGCATTAACAATTTCGGACACTTTGTGATTAAACTCATCAAATGAATCTTCACCTGTCACACGAAGGTTTTCCCAATCAGAATAAAGGTTTTGAATCATATCTTCCTTTTCACCGGTATTTCCTTCAAATACGGTTTTTAAGATATCTCAAGCATCTTTAGACCGAGTACACGTAGTCACATGGTGCTGAAGATCTGGGGTAATGGCATGTATGATGGCATTCAAACCGTCGGAGTTTTGCTTTGCAACAAGTATCTCTACAGCATCGTATGCACCAATGTTCTTTGGAATGGTTGCATTACCTATTGCCACAACGGGAGCCTCATATCCATTAACTACACAAACCCATGATTGAAAATCACGCGCTTGAAGAAAGGCACGCATAGCAAATTTCCACCATAATTAATTTGAGCCATCGAAGATTGGTGGTACGTTTATAGAGATAACACCTCTGTCCATATCAGATCGCTACAAACACGGACTTGTAAGGTCTTTAATGTGTTTTCCTGCTCTGATACCAATTGAAAATACGGGGGTCTAACAACCACACCCAACAATTCGTTTGGAAATCTGAGAGGACTTACTCCAATACACTTTCTATAGAATCAAATAGACAGTCAGACTCAATCTAGAATAAAGTATATCAAAGAGTTTAATATCACTCTTAATTCAATCCGCAATCAGCAAATAGAAATCTGCGAGCCCGATTGAATATAATAGGAAGTACTTGAACGGTACCAAAGACCAATGTTCAAGTGTCAATCAATGTAAATCAACAACCCAAGGTTGGATATTCTAATTGATTGATCATAACGCACAACCTGTGATATTTCAATTATACAACAAAATATAATGCGGAAAAGAAATAACACAGACACCAGAATTTTGTTAACGAGGAAACCGCAAATGCAGAAAAACCCCAGGACCTAGTCCAGATTGAACACCACACTGTATTAAGCCGCTACAGACACTAGCCTACTATCAATTAACTTCAGACTGGACTGTAGTTGAACCCTAATCAATCTCACATTGATTCAAGGTACAGTTGCACTCCTTACGTCTCTGATCCCAACAAGATACGACCCACTTGATTCCCAACCAAGAGTTGATACGACCCAAAGTCGAAGACTTGATAGACAAATTTGTCTCATAGAGAAAAGTCTATAGGATTGAATAAATCTGTCTCCCACAAAAATACCCAAGGGTTTTTGTTCCGATTTTTGATAAATCAAGGTGAACATGAACCAATTGATAAACCGGACTTATATTCCTGAAGAACAGCCTAGTATTATCAATCACCTCACAATAAACTTAATCGACTAGCCAAACAAGTTATTGTGGAATCACAAACGATGAGACGAAGGTGTTTGTGATTACTTTTCTATCTTACCTATCGGAGATGTAAAATCTCGAGCCAATTATTTCAATTGTACTCAACACGATAGAAACAGCAAGATCAGATCACGCAAGCACAAAGATAATAGTTGGGTCTGGCTTCACAATCCCAATGAAGTCTTCAAGTCGTTAACCTACAGGGTTCGAGAATAAACCTAAGGTTAAAGGAGAATCGACTCTAGTAATGCAACTAGTAATACGCAGGAGGTGTGGGGATTAGGTTTCCCAGTTACTAGAGTTCTCCTTTATATAGTTTTCAAATCAGGATTTGCAATCCAAGTTACCTTGGTAACAAAGCATTCAATTATCACCGTTAGATGAAAAACCTGATTCAACCAAGCTAATATCTTTCAACCGTTAGATCGAACTTATCTTGTTATACAGAAATGAAATGTACCCTCATTTAGGTTTATGTAACCGTACCTAAACGTGTACACCATGTTGGTTCACAAATAGTTAACCAGGGTTAGCCATACGATTACTCTCATATCAAATGTGTATAGAGAAAACTATATCGTAGTACGACTTATGTCTAAATATAGGAGATAGTATAAATAGACTTTCCAAGTGATAGATGAGTTCAAGTCTCCACATACCTTTTGTCGAAGAAGTTCCACAAGCTCCCCTTAGTAGTTTCTCGTCTTCAAATGACGAACTCTGTGAAATCTAAGATCAACTACACTATCTATGTCCTAGTCCGAGACATCTATAAATAGGCTAGAAATCAAGACTTATAGTTTTGATCACTAACATTGACAGACATACTTGAGATAGCAACGCATGCGAGTTCGACCGAGCAGTGCTCTAACATTAACCATGTTCATCTTAACACTTCTAGATTAAATGATACTCAAATGAATCTAATTGTGTTAATCATGGAGTTGTTCAATTGTTTATATTCTCATAGAGGTATACAAGACATAATTGAAGAAAAATCAGATTGATTCAAAAGAATCAGTTAATGAACATTTTAGCCACGGTTTGCAAAGATTGCATTCCTCAATTTATAAATGTATTTGTTCATGAGTATGAAAACATACTTAGCCGATTTTAGAACTTAACCACATAAGTTTGCAAACGGGTATGCAAACTTAAGTTCTGGACTTGATCCTTTCCGACATTCGCAAACGGGTATGCATACTGTCGTTCCGGACCGAACTCAGGTGAATAAGTTTGCAAACGGGTACGCAAACTTAGTTCCCGGACTTTAATAGTTAAAACTGTTCGCATACGGGTTTGCATACTTGGTTCCCAGACCTGAATCACTTTTATAATAGTTTGCATATGGCTATGCATACTGTGCTATATCCAGACAATGATTAATTGTTCTAAACTCCTATTTCAATCATTGAAACATTCTTAGAAGACGACAATAGCTGTCTCACACAAACTATTAGTTTATAAGCAATTTTCAAGTGATCGAATGATAAATACGAAACATTCCGAGTCTACATCAAATGATTGTCTCGCACAAATCATGTATGATGTTACCAGGCGATTTTCACATGATCATCTTTTGACTTTCGTCAAGAATAATGATGAACGTAGTTAAAGCAAAAAGCTTTCCAACACATATTTCGAGAAAGATATAAGCGAGTTAAACTCAAATCGAAATATCAAATGTGTATAATGTAAAGTCTATATAGCTACATGACTTTGTCCCAATAGGAGATATAATGGAATAGACTTATGAGTGATAGATGATTTCATGTCTCCATATACCTTTTGTTGATGAAGTTCCACAAGCTCTCCTTAGTAGTTTTTCATCTTCAATCGATGAACGCCGTGAAGTCTAACGCTCAACTACACATTCTATCTTAATCCGAGACATAACTATAAGTAGACTAAAAATAAAGACTTATAGTTTTGACAACTAAACTTGACAAACAAGCTTGAGATAACAACGCTTTAGAGTTCGTCCGAGCAGTGCTATAACATTATCCCCCAATTTGTGGGAGTATCTCCCAATTATATTGTATAAAACACATGTTCCGCCGAGCTATCGTAGGCATGCCATGTTGGGTATATCTTTCTTATGAAAGCCTCCCACGGTCACTTGAGCGGCGGATGCAAGCGTAGTCACTTGAGATGTTTGACGTGAGCATTGATGGCGTTACGCTGCGGTTGCATAGACTCTTTACAACAATATTGAGCTGGGTTGCGCTGTGGTTACATAACGGCTTCGCAGCAACATTGATTTAGGCTACGCTGCGATTACATAACAGCTTTACCGCAACATTGTACTAGACCGGAGCTATCATCGGAATGGAGCTGGTCTGTATCATCGAAATGGAGGACCAGAGTTGCATTGTCGTCTTCGGATTTAAGCTACACGTCGGATTAACTGTACTTCGGGTGCTTTCATGTCGTGAATTGGTACTGTGGGAAAATCCTAAAGTACTTTAGTAACTAGTTACGATGTACTAGTTGTGCTACTACTAGCCTCCGGTCTTAACCTCCTTAAATGCGTGTTGTGTCTTCCACAGATAATATTGGTTCAACTCGTTCCACCATATCATAAATATTGAGTTGTCGCGAGTTAATTTCGAATGGTTGATGGTATTCGTTAGATTTTTGGTAGTACCCAAGCAAACTTTCCATTTGAAAAAATTTCGAATAGATTTCATAGTTACACAGGAAACAAGTTCAGAAAAATGATCCATTGAATCATTTGCGCAAATATGTTAAAAGCACTTTCAGAAATTCGTACAAGGAAAGAAAAATAGATGTTGCGCAAGTACATATCCTTGAATTAAGATAAACATCAATTGAAAATTTAGGAAATAAACATAGGAAAGCAAGAGTCCCCCACTGATCTTACAAAAATGGGAAAAAGAAGGGGTTTTCTCCATGAAAACCAAATTCATAAAAATTTGAAAAAGCTTTAAAAGATAATACGTTGGGATTTTCATATGGTACTCGTTAGATTTTGGGTGGTTTCCATGCAAACTTTCCATTTGAAAACAACGAATCAAAAGAAATCTCAGGTAAAAGGACTGATAATTTATAGGAGAATTAATATATTTAACAAATCAAGTGAAGAAATAGGAAAATAGAAGACCAAATTCAGAAAATTAGTAAAAAGCTTAAAATATAATAGATTCGGAACATGTAAAATAAATTCTTTACCCGTAGCTTGTTTCTAATGCAAAACAGTGACTAACATTTATCAAACAACACATCCAATTGAATCAAATGATGAAAAAAATAACAAACTCAAGATACAAATTGAAATAATAAGACAAGAGTAAGTTGCAGAGAAAGTAAATAAAAGATAAGACAAGCACGTGGTTCGACAATGAAGTGTCTACATCCACGGGTAAAAGAGCGTAGAAGTGTTTATTCATGGTTGTTCGGTTACATCGAAAGATCTACATTCTTGAAGTTCAGTGAGTTTAAAATAGTAAGAACAGACAAAGGATCCCCCATTCAACCTAATCGCTTTGGCTTATTCGGGAAAGTTGAGCTCTAGGACTTTCCTTAGCTTATAAGACTGAAGCAGTCTTGGAGTTGTTACGGTGTATGTCGTTGGTTGATAGTATCTTATTTCGATTCTAATCATCTGCCACATGTCGAGATAGATTATGGTGCCGACAGTTCTTTTTCATCTTGTCGAGTAATTCTCCTGATTTTGCTTTGCACTATCAGACAGTTTTATGACTTTTTGCAATGCCCTCGTGTATTTTGTCTCCCGCTTGTTCAGCTAATGAGTCTTTAACCCTGCATTTCATCTCTTTAGTTGTAATGATCTTGTCCTGCATTCAATAACATCAAAAAGAAATATCATTATTAAATGAGAAATGAGAAATTTTAAATGTGTTATGGGGTTATAAGATATCATTACCACCTGGTTGGCATTTAAACTTGAATAAGCAGAAGCGAACTAGAGACTTAGCAAAATGATACTGATGATTAAGGAATACACGTAGACGGACTTTGAGTTACCGCAACACTCTTTGTAAAATCGTTTTTTTTTTCTTTTGACACGATCAACGCGGTCTTCGAACTCCCTAGTAATCCATAATTTGGGAGCTCGACCCTTGACCAACTGGGTTATTCCTGTTGGTTCAATTGGGAGCTCGACCCTTGGCCAATTGGGCTATTCCCGTTGGTTCAAAACTGATTGTTGCCATTGTTATTCAATGTGTTGGGCTTTTCCTTAGTTCTTTCATTGAGTTGTTATCTATCCATGCTTACAAAACAGAAGTGTTCAGTGTGTCACGCAATGGCTGAGATATATCTATTTTTTGAACTGGCGGTTAAGATCTTCCCACACCTCCCATGTGGTATCTCAGATAAAATGATCCACTCGTCATACGGAAGATCAGCCCACGTATCCGTTTGCTTGCCCACCTCTATGTTACGAATGCTCCCTATATCAACGAAAGAAACGTTTCATTTGTCTTCAACTGAAAATTTTCTCTGATATCCTAAACCTGCGAATCTCTTCTCCAATCTCTAATCAATCAAAATACTCCATTTTGATAAGGTAAGATTCGTAAAAAAAACCCTTATACTTTTTTTTCCTTCCCGGTTCTTAATGTATGATTTTTAGGGTTTCCACCATTTCTCAAATTTTATTCGCTGATACTCAAATGTCTCACTCATTCTATGTTTTTTCGACCGAATACATTAAATTAGATGCACTTAAACATATGGAGTTCGGTTTTGTTACTCACAGTGGTTTGTGCTTAGAGAAACCTTAGAAAATTACTTAAGAGTGATTGCTCCTTCAATCTTATAACATTTTTTCAGTGATATTGTTATGTTCTATTAGGTCATGATGGGTTGTGTTCTTAAGCTAAAATTTTAGAGATGGTTATGATCTTAATCAACAAAGTTTAGTAATTTGACAAGGAGTGATAACTGTAATCTACAAATTGTTTGTTTTGATTAAGGAGCTTTATCAACATGGAAAGAGCGATTATGCCCTTGAAGTGATTGAGAAAATTGCTAGATAAAGAGTTTTGGGGTATGATACAGGTATATTCAAATCCATGCCTTTAAAGTCCATATTCAATTACATGAGCGTTTAAAAGGCTTCTAATATATCATATGCCCTGCTGTTGAGAATTGGTGCATATGTAATTGCGAATGTGAGGCATCCTGCTGTACTTATATTTTGCTTATATCATTCAACTGTACGTGGTCTTTATCAGCATAATGATGCTCATCTTCTTGAACCAAATTTTATGTTCATTGTGCATGCTCAAAAGCCTTAGATTCTTAAGCGAAAAGTCTGCATACATATTTTAAGATCATAGTGCGTGTTACCATGTTTTGACCAAGTTTCATACGGTTATATGTTTCTGGATAGTTTAGAAAATGTTGACTTCATTACCGGAAGACATTTATGTAGTGCTTTGCTCCTGTTAAACCTCTTATAATTGATTATTGTAATATTCGCAGATGGTTGGATTCAACACCATGGCACCATATTACAGTTCCAACCAAGAAGGGGAAAGCACCCACTGAAATTTTAATGTTTATAATATATTAAAACCATCGCCCAGCTACTTTCCGCAAAATGGGACCCCAGACACCCTGTGAGTTTTGTATTCCATCTCATAGAAATGTACCCTAAATTTTCATGTCGCCCATCTGTTTAATCTGTTTTGGTTTTGGTTTAATCTATAGAGAAACAATTTATTTGTCTAATACGAGTGTTGGTCTTGGCTAAAACAGTCATCAATTCACTCGAATCTTGATGCACAGTTGCACATAGATTGAAGATTATGTTTCACAATATTCTGCATTATCATTAGATAAGAGTATGCTGGCGATAAATTTTATGTAGACACGATATTTATACCATAATATTTAATAGTTACAGCCTTAGTCACCAGGAACTCCTAGGGTATGAGCGTATTTCAGTGAAATACTCGTTTTTGCGTATCTCAATGAGATACGCGTTGGGAACGCGTTCCTAGCAAGGGAGAAACGAGTTCCTAGCAAGGGAGGAACCTTGCCAAAAATTAAAGAAATAAAAAAGATATCGTGGATATATTAAAGAAGAAAAAAAGATTATTTTTGACTTCTATGTAAAGATATAGCAAGAAGATTTTCTAGATTTGTTTTGTTTCTTTTTTAGATATATTTTTCTTTATTTATTTTGTAATGCTTATTAACAAATTTTTCTTTTTCTTCTAGCAATAGATAAATAAATATATAAATAACTCTTTCTCCTCCTTCTAACCTTTATATTCAGTGCCTTCTGATTATTTCTATCATATTACAATGAGTGATTCTGATTTAACTATAAACATAGATGACAAAGATGAAATTTATCTATGATGTATCATTAATGTATCTATGAAATTTAACTTATATATGATTTATATTTTGCATTCCATACTCGTTCCTCGTATTTCATTTTTGAGAATTTTACTATCTCGTTTCCGTACTCGCTCCCGTTCCTGGTGACTAAGGTTTCAGCGAGTCACACGATACAAGAAGTTCTGATTAGGAAGCCTACCAAGTCTACCAAGTAAAAAACTTTTTTGAAGCATAGAAAGGGATACCAAGTGTTATTATGCTTTCAATTCTATGAAATTAGTTGGCGATAGTTTGGCTATCAAAAATCTCTGAGAAATGTTTCAGTCTGTTCATTATAGTTTTCTGTTGTCAAGATTTCTATAGTTGATTTTTAATAGTGACTTTTTGATTGTGTCATGGCAGATAGCTTAGTTCGAGTTTTCATTGGATGAGGCGAGCTTGCTCAGCATTAGGTAACTAATTTCACATTTCCTTTGTCGTCTTGCTGACATGTATCTTAGCCTAAATTTTTCTTCGGTAACTCTGCCACGAAAACTTCCAAAAATGCTTTCACGTGTAACTGAAATAGCCCGGGAGTTCAGTTTTGCATTCTATATGAACTTGACCTCATCCTTTCGTACTCAGCATTACCCTTTATTCGTCATTAAACATGGCATTTTGCTTTTGGCTTAAGACAAAATGAAATATTTTGCATGTTGTAGTAAACCACTTATATAAAGTGTTATCTCTTACTTTCTGGATAAGTATGGCTATAGGAGTGATTTTGAGGTTTGTATATGTCGAGAGTAGTAGACGATATATTCTAGACAATACTGAATAAGGCTTTATGTTGTTCACATGACTGTTAGCTTGGCTACTGGGGGGATAATGCAGATTACTTTCATTCAAATAGCTTTACGAAACATTGAAATATATATTTCTGCAAGACTGGGTGTGTTTATAGACAATAAGCACAAATATAGATTTTTGATTGGATTTGTCACCGAATATATGCTTAATGTTATTGCAAATGTCTAGATCGAAGTCTTTTGATGTGCCAAAATCCAATGACCTAGAGAAGTGAAGCTGTTTGACTGGCATATCATAAGATTTCTGTTATGGTAGTCACATGTATTAGTCTGTTTTTTGTTTTTGTTGTTGTCGTCGTTCTGGGGTTTTTGATTCTTCGGGTGCAATTTTCTTTCGCCTATCTTCATTTTTAGTTTCTCTAAGAGCATCAGTAGTAGGTGCATCAAGATGAGCCTAGGTGGCCTTTATCTAATATGAGCAGTAAAACGTCATTTATTGTTCGAATACCTTGCACAAAGTCGTACTGGAAAGTCTCAATAGGTCCCATATTATGATTGCAGTTTGTGGTGTTGCACATTGTATCAAATATAATGAAATTTTGTGAAATCCATGTTACATTTTGGATATATGTGGCACAACTTTCTTTAGTACATTATTTACTACCTCAAATGTGTTACAATCCATCTATTCGAATGTTGAAATCATTATTTGATAATTTGATTTGTTACAATAGTTTACTTGGTACAATTCTTGATGTATGGTTGGTTATACATTTGAGTGTTGTTTCTCAATTTGGGATGTAATCAAAGCCACCGTCAATTGAGTATTTGGCTTCTCTCTTTGAATGAAAGAACAAACAACTATAAGATAAACGGACTCAGCTTATTACCCTGTGGTCTTAGCAGAATACGTGAATAATTATGACAATTTAAATATCGATCATTTTTTTCTTTGTGGAATTTAATTCATTGCAACTTATAATTAGAGGTAATTTGTGAGATCATGCAATTGTCATTTTTGGATTTGTAGGATTAACAAACATGAATTTCTGTATTTGCATGAAGAAATTTTCATTTTTGGATCTGTAGGAATTAACAAACATGAATTCCTGTATTTGCATGTGAGGAACAGTTTTATTTTTATGTTTTGCTTAACTTACTATGATCAAAAACCTTGGAAAATTTGGAGTTAGGTTGAGCTCTTGGTACCATCACAGATAGACATGACTTATTGTGTCTATATTGCTGGACTTAAGATGATCAAAGAACTTGGAAACCTTAGATCTCTAGGCCGTGGTAATATCAAAAACCCTGGAAACATTGATTCTTGAAATTATCTGAGGTCTAATCTGTAGGTTAATCCACACTGTACAACCAAATCATGAATTAGATACTTTCTGAACAGTCATTAATGGCTTAATTTGCCACTGATACTGATTACGGTGATCCGATTTTGTGATCAGATGGAAACCGGTAAAGCCAGAAGAATACTGGCAGAAGCTAGCTTCTTTCATCGATCCCAATACACTTGCGGTTAGCTCCTGGAATTGGTTTCAGGTATAACTCGAATTCCATTTTCGCTGGATCTTTTCCCTAATTCTTTTTGTTAATCACTATAGAATGATACACCAGTCTAAATAAAATGGTTAGGTATATGAGCACCGCATTGCATACGAATACTGTTAATTTTAATCAATTCGATTTTGTAATGGTTTTCTATGTTTATATTCAGATTCAAAGGTCGGACCATGGCTGCATATGTTAAAGACTGCTGATGAAGTATGAACATTAACAGCTACAACTAAAGATAATTGCGCTCGAGATAGTATATATTCCAGAATGATTTCTTATGAATTTGATCTCTACCTGTCAAACATTAGCATTTGTATTAGACAAACACATCAATGACAACTATATCATGGTCTATATTTCTGTTGACTGAATTCCCATGAATATTACCTACTAACATTTGGAACATCATCTGATGGAATATTCAAATTGAAAGCAGGATGTGGCGCATTATGATTTCTCCTTTCACCAGACGCAATCAAAACTGAGCTTTACAGTTTGGGCTATACTACTAGATGGAAATTTAAGTAGTTATTTTAGTGTAAAAGTGGATTTCATTTTCCGGAACCATGGAGTGAAATATGGGTACCTAATGACAGACTGCTGAACATAAAAGTAAGACTCACCTACACAACATGTTCATTTTAGTATAATCTAATATATGCGCACGTAGAATGCATTTACATGGTTAACAGGCAAGTGCTCACCAGGTTCCAAAAATCCACCAACCAACTGATACGTTAATAGATGTGACAATGCCATTTTTAAAAAAATTGAGGAGTAGGAGAGGGGGTTAGTAACACAGGAGGAATCAATTGAAATGAATGTTCATCGTAAAAAGAAACAGTTGCAGAGACTAAGAATTTTAAAGAAGAGTTTCTCTCTCCTATTAAACATTGAATACTTCTCACACACTCAGAGATTATATCTGAAAATGATTGCTATCCTACACAGACAGGCTGTCATTTCTGCTAACATACATAGGACAAATAGGGAGGTGACAGCTCATACAGAACAGTTCAACCAATGAAAGAAGGACAGCTTAGCAACTGACAGTTGAAGTATTGGTTCTGTTATTAGCGCCCCTCAAGCTGAGAAGAGCTGTCTTTGGCAGAACTTTCAGCTTGTCTCTTAACAAAGCAAATCTAGGACCTGGCAAACCCTTAGTAAAATTATCAGCAGCCTGATCAATAGTGCAAATATAAGAGATGGAAAGATCCTTTGACTGCACCAGTTCTCTTACAAAGTTATAATCAATGGCCAAATGCTTCATCCTAGAGTGAAATACAGGATTTGAAGAGTATGAAATGGCACTGAGATTGTCACAGAGCAAAGATGGAGCAACTGGAAGAAAAATGTGGAAATCCCTGAGAAGTTTGCAGATCCATAAAACCTCAGCTGCAGAATTTGCTAAACTCCTAAACTCAGCTTCTGTGGAGGATCTAGCTACAGATTGTTGTCTCTTACTAGACCAAGAAACATGACTAGAACCAAAGAAAACACAGTAGCCTCCAGTACTTCTTCTAGAATCAGGGTCACCGGCCCAATCTGCATCACTGAAGCCATGAAAAACACATAATCCTTTGCTAAATAGAATCCCATAATCGGTTGTACCTTTTATATATCTCAGAATCCTCTTTGCAGCAATAAAATGATCAACTGTTGGAGTTTGCATATGTTGGCAGACTTGATTTACTGCAAAACTAATTTCAGGTCTTGTCCATGTAAGATATTGGAGAGCACCAACAAGAGATCTATAAGGTGTAGGATCATCAAGAGGAGTGCCTGAATTAGCAATGAGTTTGCAATTTGGAGCAATGGGTGAAGAACATGGTTTAGCACCAACCATATCATATTTGTCAAGAATGTCAAGAACATACTTAGATTGGGATAAGAAAAGACCTGAATCATTCCTCTTGACCTCAAGACCCAAAAAATAATGTAAAGAACCTAAATCTTTGATAGGAAAACGTGTTTACAGAGCAACAATCAGTTGTTGACAGTAAGATTTGGAATTACCTGTAATTAGGATGTCATCAACATATACAAGAATGATGGTGATTCTGGAGCCAGACTTCCGAACAAATAATGATGAATCTGCAGAGGATGGCTGAAAGTTATAAGAAAGAAGAACTTGTTGAAGCTTGTCGTACCATGCTCTAGGAGCCTGCTTCAGGACATAGAGAGATTTATGGAGCTTACACACATATGTGGGATGTTCAGGATCAATAAAGCCAGGAGGTTGTTGCATATAAACCTCTTCTCACAGGTCTCCATGCAAGAAAGCATTGCTCACATTCAGTTGAGCAATGTGCCAATTATAGTTGACTGCAAGAGCAAGAATAACTCTTATAGTGGTTGGTTTTGCTACAGGACTGAAGGTTTCAGTAAATTCAATGCCCTCTTGCTGATGAAACCCTTTTGCAACAAGTCTTGCTTTGCATTTGTCTAAAGAACCATCAGGATTTTGCTCGACTCTGAACACCCACTTGCATCCTACAACATTATGGGAGGGGTGTGGAGGTACTAAAGACCAAGTGCCTGCAGTTTGCAAAGCATTATGTTCTGCATATAAGGGTGGTCTCCATACATGACTTTTTAAAGCTTGAGATACACAAGTAGGCAATGAGGGATGCTGAGACTTTAAAAGGCTGGCAGAGAGTATGTATTTGGTGGAGTATTTCTTCTTTTTAAAGATGCCAGCTTTACCCCTTGTGACCATTGTATGATTATTTTGAATTGATGATGTTGGTGAAGTGGATAGTGATGCAGTAGAAGGCTTAACTGAAGACTCAACTGATGAAGCAGCAAATGTAGCTGATACAGTGGCTGAGGACTCAACCGATGTGCTAGCAGGAGTGGCTGTAGAAGAAACAATTGATGGAGAAATAACAGTTGAAGTAGGTGTAGACAATGACTCAGAAGTAGATATAATGTGAGGAGCATGAGAAACTGATTGTCTAAGAGGATACACAGATTCCTGAAAGACAACATGTCTTGAGATGTATACTTTACCTGTAGAGATGTCCAAGCATCTATACCCTTTGTGATTATCAGCATATCCAAGAAAAATACAAGAAATACTTCTGGGTGCCAATTTGTTAGGAGCATATGATCTAAGCCATGGAAAACACAAGCATCCAAATGATCTTAGAAAACTATAATCTGGTGCCCTGTGAAAAAGAACTTCATATGGAGACTTGAACTTCAAAGATCTGACAGGGAGTCTGTTAAAAGTATAATTAGCTGTAGTAAGAGCTTCAACCCAAAAAGAAGAAGAAATACCAGATTGAATAAGTAGAAATCTGCCAACATCCAGCAAATGTCTGTGTTTGGATTCAACTACACCATTTTGTTCAGGTGTATGAGGACATGTAATTTCATGTAGAATGCCCTTAGTAGAAAGAAAATCTGCCATTTCATTATTAATAAACTCACCACCACCATCTGTTCTGATTGTTTTAATGTAGCATTGAAGTTGTTTTTCAATTTGAGATTTAAAATGGTAGAAAATCTTTCTGAAATCAACTTTGTCAAATAAAGGAAAGATCCAACAAAATTTGGAGAAGTCATCAATTATATTGACATAATATTTGTAGCCTTTGAAAGAAGTTACAGGACATGGACCCCAAAGATCAAGATGTAGTATTTCTAAAGGAGTAGAACTACAATGAGTAGACACTGAAAATGGCAGTTTATGACTTCTACCTAAGTTGCAATCATTACAAAAGATAGGTGTTTTCATGACTGAAGAAGATAAAGAACCGCAGACATGTTGCATTATTTGAAAAGATGGATGAACAAGCCTTTTATGTCAAGTATCAGCTGAAATAGTTGTTGAAACACCTGATAGAGCTTTGTGTGTTGAATCATGGAGAAAGTGAAGTGGATACAGACCATTATGATGAGGCCCTTGTAAAAGTATATTCCCATTGAATAAATCCTTCACATAAAAACCATTTGAATCAAATGTTATGGAACATTGATTATCATAAGTAAACTTATGAACAAATAGTAAGTTGTGAGAGGATTTGGGAACAATAAGCACATTGTTGAGATGGAATTTATGATCTGGGGATGACTTTAAAGTAAAACCAGAATGAGTAATTGCCATACCTTCACCATTAGCAGCTTGAATTTCTTCAAGTCCTTCATAAGTGGTAATGTCTTGAAGTTCAGCAGGGTCAGAAGTTATATGATTGTTGGCACCTGTATCTGCATACCAAGGATTTGTTCCCAAAATATTTGTTGATGCTAGCATAGCAGTGAGGTGTTGAGGTGTATGAGCACTGTGATAAGCAAAGTTAAGTCTGTTGTGACATTCAAGAGCAGTATGTCCTTGCTTGTGGCGGATTTGACAAAAGATGGGATTTGAAGTAGATGCAGTATCTGAAGTTGATGATAATGCAAATGTAGGTGGTGGAGGAGTGGTCTAGGAGGAGGTGCAGATGAGGTGAAAGGAGAACCAGGAAAAAAAGAACCTCTACCAGGAGTAAAACCTCTACCAGATCTTCCAAAGCCTCTTGATAATTTGGGAGTGAAGGTGTTAAATCTACCACCAGTGCCTCTACCATGGGGTCGAAAAGAGTGCATATTAGCAGCAAATGCCTTATTTGATGATTCAGTAATAAGATAAGCATTTCTATCACTAACAACAGCTTGCTCACTAAGGAGATTATTGTTCATCTCAAGGGAAGTAATTGGAGGATATCTGTGACGCATAGAAGTAGCAAAAGGAATATAATCCGAATTTAAAGCAGAAAGAGTGACAACAACGAGTTATTGATCAGATATAATTTGTCCAGTTGCAGCAAGTTGATCAGATAAGGTTTTAATCTCATTGATAAGAGCAGGAATAGATTTATCACCTTGTTTGATAGCTAAAAGCTTAGTGCGCAATTGAATAGAGTGAGTAGTGGAAGATCTTTCAAACCTTGGTGTGATGCTAGACCATAGTTGAAAAGATGTAGCACAATTTGAAAAATAAGCAATTACTTTATCAGAGATTATAGAATGAATCCACATCATAATTGAAGCATCTTCATCCATCCAGTCAGTGTAAAGTTGATTCTAAACATTGTTGGCTTGATTTCGTGGATTTGTGAATTGAAGTGGACATGGATAAGAACCATCAAGAAAGCGCTGAATCTTGTATTTGCGAATAACAGGTGACATTAGGTTTTTCCAAGTAATGAAATTGTCTTCTGTCAGTTTGAGATGAACAAAACTATTAAGTTGAGATAAAGAAACAGATGTAATCGAAATACTCGTAGGGTTTTCCATTGAAGAGAGAAACAGAGCTTGATTGAAAGATTAAGGAAGAAAAGATCTGAAGAACGAAGCAGAAGCAAGAAAGGAATCGAAAAACCTGAGGGATGTGAGAATATCTCTCAGTATGATACCATAGTAACACAGGAGGAATCAATTGAAATGAATGTTCATCATTGAAAGATTGAATTGCAAAAAGAAACAGTTGCAGAGACTAAGAATTTTAAAGAAGAGTTTCTCTCTCTATTACACATTGAATACTTCTCACACACTCAGGGATTATATCTGAAAATGATTGCTACCCTACACAGACAGACTGTCACTTCTGCTAACATACACAGGACAAATAGGGAGGTGACAGCTCATACAGAACAGTTCAACCAATGAAAAAAGGACAGCTTAGCAACTGACAGTTGAAGTATTGGTTCTGTTATTAGGGGTGTGAGGATTTTTCAAGAGAAGACGGATAGAATGAAAACCTGGAGAACTTTGAGAAACGGTGTCATGACGGTCCAACAGAACCAGTTGAGCCTGCAAATGCACATATGTAACTGAAATGGAGAAATGGTTAGATGGTCTTGGTGTCAGGTAGCAAAAGAGCTCTAGAAAATTTAAGGAGAAGAAATCAAGAATTGACAAAGATATGATGGTAATCAGCTAAATGTGTAAAATTTGCAATGTAGTGGTTTTGTTGTTTGGTTACATTTTGCAGTACTTGGAATTTAAATAACAAGGGGAAATGTAAACTGAAATAGGAAAATAATGGAGGTGCTCCCAAGTCTGCAAACATTGCAAGCATTTCAGGGGTCTCAAATTGTGTCAGATTCCTGCTGAGTTATAGACTCCATGCTCCATTTAGAATTACTTCTTTTATTGTGGCTTTCTTTTGTTTTGAAATTTTGTATATGTTTGGGTACTTGAGCCTTCTTCTGTTTTGAAATTTTGTATGTGTTTGGGTACTTGAGCTTTAGTTGTTGAGTTCCTCCATTTGTCCTACCAAAAGCTAACTGCATCTCCTTTATTAACTTCTGTAGCTGTGACTGCCCGACAACATATGACCTTTTGGTGATAATATGTAACACGGTTGGTGGCGTGTGGTTGTATTGAATAAGATCAGAACTGTGTTGTTGTTGGATTGATTTAAATCCACAACTTCGTGAAGGTTTTAGTCGGACCACAACCACGTGTCTTACCGGAAGATGTTCCCATCACTAATGTACCGTGAGCGCGTCTCCTCATGTGAGGATGTTTATCGTTACCGACCTCTTTTTTTGGGCTGTTATTTTACTAGATTGCTCATTGGTTCATCACTTGGATGTTACCGACGAGTCGACGACGTTAGACAGTTAGAAGACTTCATCTCCTTGACAAAACCGCCTTTTCTTGCCCAGTTGTTCTAAGTTCTTTGGCAAAAAGGTCACAACTCTCATCAAGAGCTTTACCTGTTCAGAACCTGGCAACCTCGAACAGTACTGAACTACTGATGCAGAAGAACAAGAATGTAGGCATTAATATTCACAGTTAGCCATACCTATTTCGGTTCAAACCAGAAATTATATTTACACTCCAAACTTGCAAGCATGGGAAAGATGGAGCCAAAGAAAGTATACATTAAAAGAAAAAGGAAGACAGCTCAAACTCGACTTGTTCTATCGGCAAAACTGTAACCCTCTATCTAGGAATAATACAAGTATTGTGACTGCTATTCCAAACCATCGTAATTGCTCACAACATATATATTTTACATTTATAGCTTCCAAATCAACTAACTTTCCTTCGGTGAGCAAGCTGAACTGTATGAATCATGATCAGTTTGAACACTATCTAACCAAATAACAACTTGTTCTATTGTAGGTCGTCGGCGTGGATCTTGGTCTATGCATTTACATGCAATTTCTAGTACTTCCAAAAATTGTTTTCCTTGAGCTTTACACCAGATTAACTGATCGAAAATCTGTTCTTCTTTCTTTTCCAATTTCATTTGAAAAACCCATGATACCAAATCTCTACATCCTCTTGCCTTGCAAACATCTACTGGTCTTCTACTAGTAAGAAGTTCCAAAAGAACAACTCCAAAACTGTAAACATCGCCTTTGAAAGTAGCTGTCGAAGTCTGGCTATATTCTGGAGGAATATACCCTAAAGTTCCGACAAGATCAGTTGAAACATGAGTATCATAAGGATTGACAAGCCTAGAGAGACCAAAATCTGCAAGATGAGCTTCAAATTTTTCATTCAAGAGAATATTGCTCGACTTTACGTCTCGATGAACTATATTTGGTTCGCAACCTTTATGTAAGTAGGCCAATCCCCTACCGACTCCTTGAGCTATTTTAAGCCGAATTTCCCATTTCAGTGGCAACCCTTCATCAACCCTCTCATGAAGCCAATAATCCAAGCTTCCATTTTCCATGTAAGAATAAATCAATAATCTGTCATTCCCATGCTGGCAATAACCTTGCAGAGGTACAAGATTTTTATGTTGCGCTCTTGATAGGGCTTCAACTTCTGCCTGGAACTCACGTTCCATCTGACCACAGTCGCCTGAAAGTCTCTTGATTGCAACTTTTGTGCCATTAGGAAAATAGGCTTTGTAAACTAGACCAAATCCTCCACAACCAATAATGTTTGCTTGATCAAAATTGTTCGTGGATTTTAACAGATCTCCGATGGTCAACTCCTTACAGTCTGCATTTTGAAAGAGAACAACCAACTTTGATGTCCCAAATGCATTTGATAACCTGTGGGGCCTGTATAATTCATCTTCCACATTGTCAATCAAATATGGTGCGCCCTTTAATGACATCTTAAGCAAGACAACAACCAAGAGCAATGCAATCCCAACTCCAATACTGATTGTTATTCCGAGGATGGTGCTTCGACGTATGCTACTGTTTGAACCAGATGGGATACTAGGTTTCAAACCCATTGTTGCAGCTACCCCACAAGGAGGACCTTGTGCTCCACATAAACCTGGGTTTCCCTCGAAACTTGAGTTGGAGAAACTAAGGAACTGCCCTCCTGATGGAATTATTCCACTTAAGTGATTGTTGGCAACACTGAACTTCGACAGAAATGTAAGCTTGTTAAATGATGTGGGTATTGAACCTGACAAATCATTGCTTGATAGGTCTAAAATTTCCAAATTCTCCATGTCTGAGATAGTTTCTGGGATGTTTCCTGTGATGTTATTCTTACTCAAGTCTAAAACATGAAGACCCTTCAACCTCCCAATCTCGGGCCATATTGTTCCATTAAGCATATTGTTGCACAACAATAAAGATGGAGGAAAGCTTGAGGCTTGATTGTACTGCAGACCATGAGCACTCTGGTTACGCTTAACGAACAACGGAATCCCAACCGTCGCAGTAACTTCTGGGGCACAACTGATTGGGGAAACAATGCTCTTTAAAGCTCCCAAGCTTTTTGGGATTTCCCCAGTTAGAGAATTGTTGGAGATGTCCAAGTAAAACAGACTCTCCATCTCACCAATCCACGGAGGGATATTACCACTCAAACGGTTCCACGACAAATCAAGAACTTGTAGCTTCTTGCATTTCAGTAACCACATCGGGATTTGACCATTAAGAGCACAGTTTCCAACTGCAAGGGTCCTCAGATTCTCAAAGCCGTCAACATTGTTCGGAATTTGTTCTCCATGGAAATTCCTGGTAAGGATAAGAGTTGTGAGGTTTTTACATTGCTGGAGCACATTCAATGACTTTGATAAGTTTGTGAGGGTGTTGTTTGACAAGGAAAGAAAGTAAAGGGATGTCAAGTTGGAAAAGGTGTCAGGGACAGAACCATTTAATTCGTTCTTAGCGAGGCTTAGAGTTTTCATTTTGTGGCAACTAGATAAGGTGGTGGGTAGGGATCCAATGAAACTGTTAGAGGCAAGATCAAGTGAAGTTAGATTGGCCATCCCACTGAAATCAAGATCAATAAACCCTGACATAGAATTGTTTCTAAGATCAATAACCTGAATTAGTGAACACAGAGAAAGAGAAGATGGTAATGAACCGGAGAAGATATTAGTGTGTGCAATCAATTCCTCTAGTCTACTGAGGTTTCCGAACACATCAGGGAAAGAATCAGAGAATCGGTTTCCGGAAATGGTCAAAGTTTTAAGATTAGAAAGCTTACTTAGTTTCTTGCTCAACTGACCAGAGAAATTATTATTGGAGATAGATAACTGCTCCAAAGATGATATCCAATAGAGAGTATCCGGAAGATGCCCCGAGAGTGAATTGGAATCAACATGTAATTGCCGAAGAGAAGTACTACAACTTGTTAAACCTTCTTCAAATATTTGTCCAGAAAACTGATTCATCGATAAGTCGATAACTCGAATTGCACTTGAACCACTACACACTTTAGAATCAATCCGGCCATTAAGCAGATTATTGCTTACATTGAAAACAGCCAGACTCGGAAAAGTATTGAGTTGAAGCAAATCACCATTGAAAGAATTACAAGATAAATTAATTGAGCGAATATATTTCATACCAGCAAGGACCCTAGAAATGGGTCCTGATAACTTATTGTGGCTAAGATCAATAACTTCTAGCTGCTTCAAATTGGAAAGATCTAGTGGAACTTCACCTTCTAAAAGATTCAATGAAAGATCAAGAAACTTCAAGTGATGTAAATTACCTAATGAGTCTGAAATAATCCCTTTAAGACCTCTGTTTCGAAGAATCAATTTAATAACTGATGTTTTTGTTATACTACCACAGACAACACCATCCCATTTACAACAAACAGAATCATTAGACCAAGCTGAAATAATTGATCCATCAGTAAGATTACCTGCAAATTGCTTCAATGATTGCAACCCGTTCGGATCACAACTGTGTGTTAGGGTTCCAGACTTTAAAGAGATTAAAGTAGCAATGAGAACCCATTTGATGAAAGTCATTGGGACAAATTCCAGCATCATTTCTTAGTGAAACTAAAAGATACTCACAGTCTCAAACGCTCAAATGAAAATAACACAAATTCCCATTATTGAAGTGGAACAGTGTTGGTAGTGTACGAGAAAGAAAGAAAGAAAGATGAATGGGAATCTAAAAACTTGCAAGTGAAACAAAGATGAAGATTTCTTACTATTTTGAGTAGGAAAGAAACCAGAATTTTTGTACCTAAAACCCACCAAATCCACTTGCTTAAAACTGTTCTTCAAACATACCGAAGATATTCCCGAGAAAGAAAAAAAAACTTAAAACCATTAAAACACCTCAAAAATCACCCCCCACAACCATTAAAACCAACACCTCACTTAAAAGCTAAGTAAGAATCCTTTTGTGCCTACCCTACATCAAAAACTCTCCAGAAAGAAAAAAATTAATGCCCCAGAATATTTTTTTCCTCTCTTTAATAAACGACAGAATCTAAATGAAGTAGAAGGATTAAAAAACCCAAAAATCAAACTAAGAAGGACACATCCATCCCATGGGTCTCGAATCTGCAAAATTTTCTGATAAGAAATTAAACACTCCAATATTATAAAATGAGTATCTTAAATCAAGACAGAAGGAGCTGACCTGACCTATATTTTGTTTTGAGTTTTCCAGTTAACAGTTCACACATATTTTGTCTTTCTCTCTGGAGAGTAATGGGGTGAAGGGAAGTGAGTAATGGTAGGGTTCGAAAACCGTATTGTTTTTCTAGATAAGAGAGTGACACAAAAGGTTGGTTATAGTGGTGGTGGAATCACCATCAGTAAGAATCACTAATAAAGAAGTCAAAAAGACTACCGATTTGTTTGAATCTAATAGATGAGCTATTTTTTTCCACCGGATTTACCCGGTTAAAAGTCAGCAACTGTAAGCGGACGACACGGGCTTTTGCCGGTGAAATTTAATTGTATTATTAAGGTGGTGTGGTGGGAGGGAAATCTAATTCCGTGACTCTGTATAAAAGAGTAAACTACACAACTTGTTTACCTGCGATTGTGTACCCACTGCCCACTAACTCTTCAAAACTTTCTTTTGGATTCTTCTACTACCCAAATTTGCCTAACCTACTGGTCTAATCATTTTTCAATTTTATTAGATTACCTTTGATTTTCACCCGTACAAAATTATTAAGGACAGAGGTAAAAATATTATTAAGGAAAGAGTTAAAAACTTTGGATTACTTGAAATGGTACTCGACCCGTCGACGGAGTCGGACAACCAACGTGCATCACAGCTGATGGGATTACCTAATTTCATGTCAGGTGAGGTTGGTTTTTGATCCGTTCTATCTCTATTTACGTTTTAAGTCGTTTATATTGAAAACATATGAAATCATATTTATAAATTTCTAATATTGTGAGTTGATTATTTTATTATGATCAAAGTGTCAAGGAAGTGTATACCAGTTGATTTATACAATTTTAGTATATCGGATTATGAAGCGTAGTGTTTATTTTTTGAACTTCGTAAATACGACATAACACTATTTGGCAATTCTGATGGAAACAATATGCGGTTTTGGTTTCTCGGAAATCATGTTCATGTGACAAACAAAATATTAACAAGAAGAGAGTTAGAAAAACTTATCGGATTAGTTGATCGAGGCGAGGTAATCCTATTTCCTTAAAGATAATTCATCCCTGCATACGGTGCTCACAGTTCTACGGTGATCATGCCTTGAAGTAAGTAGCATTATAATACTACTCGGCCAGCGAATGTTGACAATTACTATGCTCTTAAATGACTATGACTCTTGACTTCGAAACTTGTTTTCAAACTTTCAGAAAACTTGTAAAAACCATGCAAAACCAAAACAAGAGATGAGCATTTATAGAGTCAATAGTGACTCTACAAAGTGTTTTCACCCATAGGTGACTCACCATGTCCAATGGGGACTCTTCATAACACTTATTCATGATTAGGTGTTTTATGGTGAAAGGCATAACCCAAACACATCTCTTAAGAGTTTAAATCTTGAAAACCAATTTTCACTCACATGATAAATTTTGTCTCAAAGTTCCAACAAATTCATTACTAGTTTATTGTGTTGAATTTTGGATTGACAAAACTATATTTAACTATATGAGTTTAAGGAAGTAGACTTGCGAAATTTGTTTCGTAGTTGAAAGGAATTAAAAGATCTATTCTAGGACCGGTCCCATGGATCTATAGCGGGATCGATCCTTACATGGAGATTTATAGCAGGACCTATCTTAGGAATTGATAAGTGCATAAGTTACTATACTTTTGTTATCAATTCCATGCTTGTATTTGTTATGTTTCTTTCATATTACCTTGTATTACTCTTGTTTTCTTCTATTTATTTTATTTAGGTAGAATCATCCAAAAAGAGCGAAAATAGTGCTGAAACAGACATAAATGTGAGCATGGACTAAGGACCAGGAGGAACTCGACCAAATTCAGGAGTATTCAAATCTATATTGTAGAGAATGCATAGACGAAAAGAACGCTAAAAGGATGAGGTTATTCCGAGTTCGTATGCAAAAATTATGGGAAAACAGTCTGGGGATCTAAGGTAGGACCGATCCCTACCTATTTCTGGATCTAAGGTAGGACCGATCCCCACCATCAAAAAGTGACCAAAATACTTTCCGAGTATGAAAAACTTAGTTCTGAAGTAAGCCCAAACCCTAGGGTTGTTGGGGATATTTAAGGACACTTCTAAACAACTTTCGAACAAATTTTTGATTAGGATTTTATCACCTAAATTTAGAGGAGTAGCAAAAGCATGTTCGAGTTGATTACAGAGGCGTATCTTTAGGTGTGCCAAGGTGGCTACGCTTTACATCTATATTGTAGGGTTTACCTCTTTAGGTGGAAACCATGAGATATTTTCTTCTTCTTTCTTTGTATCATGAGTAGCTAATATTTTGTTGATTATGGATGAATGCCATGTTCCAAACATGAAGTTTTATTAGTTATATAAGTTTATTTGGAGTTTTAATCATCTTATCATTTGTCTTCACTATATCTAATATTTATGATTGATTTCAAAACTGTTTGGGTGCGCAACCAAATTAATCTATTGATCAATCTAATGCTAGTAGAGATTTGAGTGATCCGTAATTGTCAAGCATCTCCTACACAAGTAGAAAACACGAGACCTTGCAGAGGTATTATGTAGAGCAACCGCGTGTGAAGATAACATCAGCAAGTGAACTGAGTGTACTGAGTTTAACTACTAGGATCAACCTAAATCACATCTTGTAACCATGCCTCAAGGTGGTTCAGATGAATAGAATCCGGTGACTAAGCATACCTAATATTCTAACTTTGGTGATATATGATTCTAACGAAAAGTAAACAAGTATGTTAATTGAGTTAATGTTTGGTAATGATGAAGGATTCCCTAATAATATCTTTCTTATTATTGCATTAATCAATCAATTCAATCCCCCCTTTTAGTATTTACTTTTATTTTAGTTTGTTAATCCCAATAACCTATCAATTACACAGCTCTTTGTGGAAATGATCCTTACTACTGTTATATTACTAGTTAATTAGTGAGAAATATCTTGATTAATTTGTTGAGCATGCGACAACCCATCAGGAATCAATTGCAGAACCCATCCTTATTAAGTTAACCAATTATAAAACATGTTTCTTAATTATCTATTACTTTAGGGTTTGCGTATATATCAGAATATGTTTTGGTTAATATGGAAAGCTCATTAATGTCTACATAATAATTTGAACATTTTCTTAACATTTATTACTTAATGCTCAAGTACTTTTCTTGATACTCAAGGTGTGATCCCAAATCGAAAGATTTCATAATATTTCTTTTGTTATTCATAATTTATATGTCTTTAATTCCCGATAATTAAAGCATGTCTATGGATAGTAAAGTATACTTCTATGTGTTAGAGCACGGCTCGGTCGAACTCGCAAGTTGCTATCTCAAGCTTGTTTGTCAGGTTTGGGTGATCAAAACTATAAGTATTGATTTCTAGTCTACTTATAGCTATGTCTCGGATTAGGATAGAATGTATAGTTGAGCTTTAGACTTCACGGCGTTCATCGATTGAAGACTAAGATCTACTGAGGAGAGCTTGGAGGAACTTCATCAACAAAAGGTATGTGGAGACTAAAACTTATCTATCACTCAGAAGTCTATTCTATTTTATCTCCTATCGATACTAAGTCGTATAGCTATATAGACTTTTACATTATACACATTTGATATTTCGAGCTGAGCTTAACTCGCTTATATTTATTGAAATATATGTTGGAAGATTTTTTCTTTAGCTATGTTCATCATTATTCTTGACGGGTTTAGTTGGAAACAATTTATTTGTTGGAAACTAAATAATAAGTCAAAAGATGATCATCTGAAAATTGCCTTGAAACATCTTACATGATTTGTGTGAGACAATCATTTGATGTCGACTCAGAATATTTTGTATTGATCATTCGATCACTTAAAAATTGCTTATAAGCTAATAGTTTATGTGAGACAGCTATTGTCGTCTTCTAAGGATGTTTCAATGATTGAAATGGGAGTTTAGAACAATTAACCTTTGCCTGGATACGGCACAATATGCATACCAGTATGCTAATTGTTGTGATATGATTCAGGTCCGGAAACCTAGTTTGCATACCAGTATGCGAACGGTTTTAACTGTTAAAGTCCGGGAACCAAGCATACCATTATGCGAACGGTTCTACCTGAGTTAGGTCCGGGACAGCAGTATGCATACCGGTTTGCAAACTGTTGGACAAGACCAAAGTCCGGAATTATAGTTTGCATACCCATTTGCAAACTTAGTGGTTAAAGTTCTAAAATCGGTTAAATATGTTTTCATACTCATGAACAAATAGATTTATAAATTAAGGAATGCAATCTTTGCAAACCGTGGCTTAATGTTCATGAATTGATTCTCATGAATCAAATCTGATTTTGCTTCAACTGTTTCTTGTATACTTCTATGAGATATATAAAATTGAACAACTCTATGAGTAACACAATTAGCTTCATTTGATTATCTTTCATAATTGATTTATCATCATATTTGATATAGAAGTGTTAGATGAATGTGGTTAAGACAAAAGTGTCCATATGGCTAACTTCGGTTAACTATTGTTGAGCCAACTCAATACACACGTTTAGGTACGTTACCTATATTTAAATGAAGGTATATTTCATTTGTGTGTAACAAGCTAAGATCTAACGGTGGAGAGATATTGCTTTAGTTTTAAGTAAACTTAGCTTGAATCTTAAATCAGGTTTTCATCTAACGGTGAATATTGAATGCTTTGTTTCTAAGATAACCTAGATTTGATTGTAAGAAACCCTGGTTTGAAAGACTATATAAGGGAGAACTTTGGCAACTGGAAAACCTAATCCCCACACTTCTGTGTGATACTAGTTGCGACTAGAGTCGATTCTCCTTTAACCTAGGTTTTTCCTAAAACCATTACAGGTTAACGACTTAAAGACTTCATTGGGATTCTGAAGCCAGATCTAGATCTAACTATTTTCTCTGTAGTTGCGTATTCTGATCTTACTTGTTCTATCGTATTGATCACCATCTACTCTAAGATTTGGTCGAGATTTATCTCCGATAGGTAAGATATAAAAAATAATCACAAAGCTCTTCGTCTCATTCTTTGTGATTCCAAAATAACTTCTTCTACTACCATATAGTTAAGTTATTGTGAGGTGATTGATATTTATAGGCTATTCTTCGGGTATATAAGACCGGATTATAAATTGATTCCTGTTCACCTTGATTTATCAAAAGACGGAACAAAACTTCATAGCTACTTCTGTGGGAGAAAGATTTATCTATCAGAATAGACTTATCTGTGGGAGACAGATTTGTTTATAAGTCTTCGACTTTGGGTCATAGCAACTTTTAGTTGTGTGTGAGATCTGTTAGAGCATTGCTCGGTCGAACTGGCATGCGTTGCTATCTCAAGCATGTTTGTCAATGTTAGTGATCAAAACTATAAGTCTTGATTTCTAGTCTACTATAGCTAAGGTCTCGGATTAGGATAAAAAGTGTAGTTGAGTTCAAGAACTCCATGGCAATCATCATACAAGACGAAGGATTACTCAAGGAACCGATGGATCTTCATCGACTAAAAGGTATGTGGAGACTTGAACTTATATATCACTCAAAAGTCTATTTATCTCCTATCTTGAGACAAAAGTCGTTTTGCTATATAGACTTAGATTATACACATTTGCTATTTCGGGCCGAGTTTATCTCGCCTATCTATTTCTCGAAATATGTGTTGGTAAGCTTTCGCTTTAGCCAAGTTCATCTTTAACTAGTGACGAAAGTCATGACAAGTTTCAATCACTTTGAAAATTGTTTACTTTGACGAAAAATAGTTTGTGAATAACAACTATAGAATATCAACGTCCTCTAAGAATGTTTCAATGATTGAAATGAGAGTTTAGATAATATAACCATTGGAGGATATAAACATTGTTGTGGAAACACATATATGTATAAGTACTTATTCCTTGAACCGAAGTTTGCGAACTTTGTTGATCAAGAGAACCGGAATGGTGGTGTGAGCCAAGTCCGCGAACTGGCGGAAGTTCTCGACCCGAGAAATTCTGTTGGAGTTTGTGAACTCCGTCCGGGAACTTAAGTCCGTGAACTTGAGTAGGTTATATCTACAAACTATGTTTGTGAACTTATTCTTATATAAACTAAGGAATGCAAATTGCAAATCGTGGCTATATAGTTCATGAACCGATTCGAGTGAATCAAATCGTTTTTTCTTCGATTGTGTCTTGTGTAGTTACATAAGATTTCTTTGCAATTGAACAACTCTATAACTAGTTCATTTGAGTCACTTGAACTAGTTATGGTGAAGAAGAATATGGTTGATATGAAAGTGATCATATGGATAACCATTTGGTGACTATTGTTGAACCAACAAACGTACAAGTTTGGGTACGGTTACACAAGCCTAGAAACGTGCATTTCATTTGTGTGTAACAAGCTAGTTTTAGATCTAACGGTTGAAAGATATTAGCTTGAATCTAATCAGGTTTTCATCTAACGATGAATATTGAATGCTTTATTACCAAGCTAACATTGATTGCAAACCCTGATTTGAAAGACTATATAAGGGAGAACTCTAGCAACTGGGAAACCTAATGCCCACACCTTCTGTGTGATACTAGTTGTGCTAAGATAGAGTCGATTCTCCTTTAACCTTTGGTTTCTTCTACTAAACCAGGTTAACGACTTAAAGACTTCATTGGGATTGTGAAGCCAGACCGATACTACTTTCTTGTAGTTGTGTGATCTGATCTTGTTGTTTCTATCGTACGAGTACAATTGTAATAATTGGCTTGAGAATGATATCTCTGATTAGCAAGATATAAAAGTAATCACAAACACTTCGTCTCATTGTATGTGATTCCGCAATATCTTTTTTCGCTGCGTCGATTAAGATTATTGTGAGGTGATTGATAATACTAGGTTGTTCTTCGGGAATATAAGTCCGGTTTATCAATTGGTTCATGTTCACCTTGATTTATCAAAAGACGGAACAAAACTCGTAGGTATATTCGTGGGAGACGGATTTATCTATTACCGTAGACTTTTCTGTGTGATACAGATTTGTTTATTAAAGTATTCGACTTTGGGTCGTAGCAACTCTTAGTTGTGGGTGAGATCATCTAAGGGAATCAAGTACGTAGCATCTTGTTGGGATCAGAGACGTAGGAGCCTAACTGTACCTTGGATCAGTGTGAGATTGTTGGGGTTCAACTACAGTCCAGACTGAAGTTAATTTGGAGTAAGCTAGTGTCTGTAGCGGCTTAATATAGTGTGTGTTCAATTTGGACTAGGTCTCGGGGTTTTTCTGCATTTGCGGTTTCCTCGTTAACACTGGTGTTTGTGTTATTTCTTTTCCGCATTATATTTTGTTATATAATTGAAATATCACAGGTTGTGCGTTGTTCAATCAATTAGAATATCCGACCTTTTGGTTGTTGATTTAAATTGATTGACACTTGGATATTGGTCTTTGGTACCATCTAAGTTATCTCTCTAGTATTTGATAAAGACTCGCAGATTTCTATTTGATTGAGTATATATCAAATCGAGAGATTGAGATATAAACTCTTTGATATACTTTTTATCTAGATTGAGTCTGACTGTCTAGTTGATTCTCTAGAAAGTATATTGGAGTTTGTCCATACAGATTGCTAAGCGAAATATTGGGTGTGTTTGTTGTACCCCCACTTTTTCAATTGGTATCAGAGATGGCAAACACGTTTAAAAGACCTTACAAGTCTGTGTTTGTGGCAATCTGAGTCCGAGGACAGAATCTCTGACATATACGCATACCAAGATGTCTTCTAAAGCTTTTAACTGTGCCAAATGTCTTGGGAATACCTCAAAGGATTACTCCTTAGTTGATTCTTCCGAATCCCGAGGTAAGGAGATTGTTCCATCTTGTGTCAATAATTCTCTCTCCGATGAGACATTGGGCACTATGGCAAAAGCTGAAATGGAGCTCACCAGAATTTCAAAAAATTCTACTGAGATCATTGATTTTCAGGATCATGATCAGCTTATTGATGAATTTGAAAAGTTTATTGATCGAGAACATGAACTCTATATCATTATTGAGTCCTTCTCTAAGTATATATGGAATACCTTTCTACATCGTAGCACATCAAGTAATGTCTGGAAAATAATTTAAGGTATTTATGTTGATTATCCTGCAATGGTTAAAACTGGATATGAATTAGCTTCTAGGTGTTGCATCTGTGAGAACAATATGGATAGCATGAGTCACATTCTATGGGACTGCACCTTCAGTACAAAAATCTGGAGTTGGTTATGTGAGGTTTTTGAATTCAGCACTCCTAAATATTTTGATGATATATGTAAAAGTGCACAGCATAAAAGTCCATTAGTAAAAGCGGGGATCACAGCTGCATGTTCTGTTATTAAAAATCTATGGTTTCAAAAGAACATGAAATATTTTGAAAATATTAAGCCAAATGAGCAGCTTTTCAAAAGCAGAATTATAAAGCTTGTGTTTGAAGGAGGTTTCAGGATGAAAAGTAACATTTGGAATCAAAGTTATGATCACAGGATAATATGTTTCTTTGCTCTGGGATCTATAACTATGAAGTTTCAGAGTATTAAGGAATACTTTTGGTTTCCTCCTCCAATTGATTATATAATGCTTTGATGTGATGGTTCTTCATTTGGTAATCCTGGAACAGCTGGATTTGGAGTAGTTATTAGAGATCATATTTGTCAGGTGGTTGGATGCTTGCAGGAGGCTTAGGAATTGCAACCAATTATGCGGCTGAGAATTATGCAATTGTGTATGCTGTGGAGTTGGCAGTAGAATGGAAAATGCAGAACATCATTATATGTTCTTATTCAGAGTCAGTACTTAAATTTTTTGCAAGTAATCAAGCTCCATGGTTTGTCAAAGTAAGATGGAAGAAAGCAGTTAGCAATTTATCCTCTATCCTTTTTCAACACAACTTCAGAGAAGTTAATTTCTCAGCAGATACTGCTGCAAAAAAAGGTGCAAGACTAGGTGCAGGAGAAAGGCAAGTATTCATGGGAAGACCAAATTTTCTTCCCGGGGTTGAAATGCAAGGAGTTACATACTATAGATTTTGTTAGGAATAGTCTTCTTTTATTGATTTTTTCTCCATTCTTTCAGCCTATGTAGTTGACTTCTTTAAATTTAGTTCTAAATTTGTAACCCCTTCCTTTTTTCATTAATAAAATGTGTGATTCAGAAGAAAAAAAAAAGAGTCCTTCTCTAAGAATATTGAAAAACTACTCCAAGAAACTACTCTACAGCGTGAAAAGATTAGTGATCTTGAGGATATAGTTAAGAAAGACTCAATTAGAGAGAAACGTTTGGTCGAGACGCATTCATCAGAGCTTAACAGGCTTCATGCCGAAAAAGAGAAACTAGAAGCATCCCTTACTCTAGCCAATGAACATTGCAGATCCTTGGAAAAGGAAAACTCTGTCTTAAGGAAAAATCCTTTGTACAAACTAATTCTCATGGATTGCAGTACATGAAGGATCTTCCGGAACAAGGTTATGTCAAGAAAAGTTTACATAACTGGCAATCTTCTCATATGGCTATGAAGTTAAAACAGGTGCCATTTATTGCTTCTCCTCCACGAACCTGTACTTTTTGTGGGAAAAAGAATCACTATGTTATCCATTGTTTTGCCAGAAGGAAACAAATTACTAAACTTCATAATTTGCTTCTCTCCACTGTCAATGGAACAAATAGTCAGTCGACCACTGCAGTGAATCGCATACCCACAGAAATCCAGAAACCTTATAAATATGATCTCTTTCCTAGAAATCATCACAGGGTTCAAATGCATTCGAGTGGGATAAATTCTTGTGCTGCTAATAAAAGCATTCCCTGTGTTTATAAGACTGTTTCTGGTAAATCTAAGTCTAGAAAATGGATCCCTCTCTATCCTGATCCTCTTGAACCAGTTGCAAGAGGTCCTAGATTCAGTCCTCAGAGAAAGCCTTCTGACGGATATGATAATCACACCGTGTCTTACTCTTCTGGGATGAATGTCAACCGAAGAAAGGCGAAGAACACGAAGATCAAACTGTCAGATGATATATACAACTCCTTTCTCGATGATCACAGTGGGATTAATTTCCACTCTATCACCTGACTCCAGGTATTCTTTTTCTTGTTTCTACATTGAGAGGTGCAAGGAAATTTATTGAGAAATGCTCAAGTATGTTGATATCATTTCAGTTTAGTTTTTGTGTGAGTCTTTGTGCTAACAGCCCACAAACGTCTGCATCCTCCTCTTGAGAGTTCTTAGGGTTTCCAAAAACAAGAGTTTTCTTCTCCTGTTTACATACACATATATATTACTCCATATTGTGTCTTTCCATCTCTAACAAAAATTATATGGAGGAAGACGCTCAAGGACGTGAGTCAATTCAAGAGCTGGTTCTAAAGAAGATGCTTGAAAGAAAGGATCACAACTCTTGGATTGATGATTCTGTCAAGGATTTGAAAATCTTCAATTGCAAATAAACCAACTCTTGGATGGTCAGGCCAGAATCCTTGCCTAATCAGAATTTCTGATACGGAATCAAAAGAAGCTCATAATGGACTGCGCCAAGGCTAGACAACTTGCTCGAGTTGTTGATCGCAAAGTTAGTGTTCTACCTCATAACATGGTGTGTCTACAGTCAAGAGAATAAAGGAAATCAGTGATACCTTCTTTGATGGATTCATTGAAAGATATGAGGTTCTCAATGAACTTTGATTTTCTCCTTTATTTGCCTAGTAAATCTTCTATTTTCTTGTTTTTGTTAGAAGAATAACTAGAGTTTGGAATAGCCATTATTGTGATTATACATAGCTATGTCCAACGTTTTCATCTTCATGTCTTTAGATTTATTGGTTTAAATTCTAAATCTGTTTGGAAGATGATTTTTGCAGTATTAATCTTTATGGTTTTATATATTGTAATATTGTTGTGGGATATGTGTGTTTGCGTCCGTGAACTATGATTGTCCCATTCCTTGTCAAAAGTAAAGTCTTTCGTATGTCGATATGCATGTATTGATTAAAGAATGAATAGACTTTTGACAAATACAAAAGTTAAGCCTATTATGTCAATTATTGATGGAATATAGGTTAAAATAGAATGAATGAATTCTTGTGTATTCCGCAGTATTGATCTTCCCTGATCCTTTTTTTTTATATTACTGTGAGGCTCCGTAAAGTGTCTTATGTTGAGCATTAAACGGCCAAGTTGATTATTTTTATGATAAGCTTAGTTATTGTTCCGTGAGGTACTTTATGTCGAGCATATTCAACTAAATTAATCATCTTGTTCCGTTATGTAGTTGTTGCTCCGTAAGTTTTCTTATGATGAGCATGACCAATTAAATTGATTACTTTTGTGATTAGTTTGGTTGTGTATTTCGATTAGATTAATTATGGGTTCTCTTGTGATTAACCTAATTGTATATTTTTGAGTCTCCATAAGTTCACTTGTGTTGAGTATTTTTCGATTGAATTAATCATGGGTTCTCTTGTGGTTAATTTAATTGAGTATTTTGGTTTCAAATTCATACTTATATGTGATTTGTTATGTCCAAAGAAATCCTTCTTTTCTTTCGAAATTAAGGTCGCTCTTGTTGTTCCTTTGGGAATGACATTTTATGGGGGAGAGTTGTTAATTGAACTTGTGCTTAATTGTCAGATCTTTGTGGGGAGTGCGGCTGTGGAATATTATAGGGGTTACTTGTATCTTTATAAACTCCTTGATGATTGCATCTAAATAAGTTGATATTTTGCTTTCTTTTGGTCAAGAAATATCTCTTTCGGAAATTTCATTAGGATCCCGTTCTTATACCTTTGCCAATTTTATTGACAAAAAGGGGGAGAATTAATATGTAGTTCACACTACAAATACATATGGCTTTCGGATCATTATGTAAGGGGGAGTGGTTTCCGTGTGAGATGGAGTATTGACTAAGGGGGAGTGATACATATCACCATAGTATTGTTGTTGAAGTTGTGATACAATTGAAATTTGACGTTGTGTAATGATACTATGACACTGTATAACAATGATTGAGAACTCTTGTTTTCTCGTTGTTATAGCTACGGATTTTCAACAGCGATGATGCAGAACTTACAACCTTTGGGATCATTGGAGTACTTGGAAGTGACGAAGATTTCAAGTAATGTTGAAGATTAGACATGTGGAATAGGAGCTACAAAAGTTATTTATTTATTTATTTTTGTATTCCATATGTATTGATAGTTTTGTCATTAAAATTGACAAAGGGGGGGATTGTTAGAGCTTTGCTTGGTCGAACTCGCATGAGTTGCTATCTCAAGCATGTTTGTCCATGTTAGTGATCAAAACTATAAGTCTTGATTTCTAGTCTATTATAGATAAGGTCTCGGACTAGGATAGAAAGTGCAGTTGAGCTCAAGAACTCCATGGCGATCATTATACAAGACAAAGGACTACTCAAGAAACCGATGGATCTTCATCGACTAAAAGGTATGTGGAGACTTGAACTTATCTATCACTCAAAAGCCTATTTATCTCCTATCTTGAGACAAAAGTCGTTTTGCTATATAGACTTAGATTATACACATTTGCTATTTCGAGCCGAGTTTATCTCGCATATCTATTTCTCGATATATGTGTTGGTAAGATTTCGCTTTAGCCAAGTTCATCTTTACCTAGTGACGAAAGTCATGACAAGTTTCAATAACTTTGAAAATTGCTTACTTTGATGAAAAATAGTTTGTGAATAACAACTATAAAATATCAACGTCCTCTAAGAATGTTTCAATGATTGAAATGAGAGTTTAGATAATATAACCATTGGAGGATATAAACATTGTTGTGGAAACACATATATGTATAAGTCCTTATTCCTTGAACCGAAGTTTGCGAACTTTGTTGATCAAGAGAACCGGAATGGTGGTGTGAGCCAAGTCCGCGAACTGGCGGAAGTTCTCGACCCGAGAAATTCTGCTGGAGTTTGTGAACTCCGTCCGGGAACTTAAGTCCGTGAACTTGAGTAGGTTATATCTACAAACTATGTTTGTGAACTTATTCTTATATAAACTAAGGAATGCAAATTGCAAATCGTGGCTATATAGTTCATGAACCGATTCGAGTGAATCAAATCGTTTTTGCTTCGATTGTGTCTTGTGTAGTTACATAAGATTTCCTTGCAATTGAACAACTATCTAACTAGTTCATTTGAGTCACTTGAACTAGTTATGGTGAAGAAGAATATGGTTGATATGAAAGTGATCATATGGCTAACCATTTGGTGACTATTGTTGAACCAACAAATATACAAGTTTGGGTACGGTTACACAAGCCTAGAAACATGCATTTCATTTGTGTGTAACAAGCTAGTTTTAGATCTAACGGTTGAAAGATATTAGCTTGAATCTAATCAGGTTTTCATCTAACGATGAATATTGAATGCTTTATTACGAAGCTAACATTGATTGCAAACCCTGATTTGAAAGACTATATAAGGGAGAACTCTAGCAACTGGGAAACCTAATCCACACACCTTCTGTGTGATACTAGTTGTGCTAAGCTAGAGTCGATTCTCCTTTAACCTTTGGTTTCTTCTACTAAACCAGGTTAACGACTTAAAGACTTCATTGGGATTGTGAAGCCAGACCGATACTACTTTCTTGTAGTTGTGTGATCTGATCTTGCTGTTTCTATCGTACGAGTACAATTGTAATAAGTGGCTTGAGATTGATATCTCTGATAGGAAAGATATAAAAGTAATCACAAACACTTCGTCTCATCGTTTGTGATTCCGCAATATCTTTTTTCACTGCGTCGATTAAGATTATTGTGAGGTGATTGATATTACTAGGCTGTTTTTCGGGAATATAAGTTCGGTTTATCAATTGGTTCATGTTCACCTTGATTTATCAAAAGACGGAACAAAACTCGTAGGTATATTCGTGGGAGACGGATTTATCTATTACCATAGACTTTTCTGTGTGATACAGATTTGTTTATTAAAGTATTCGACCTTGGGTCGTAGCAACTCTTAGTTGTGGGTGAGATCAGCTAAGGGAATCAAGTATGTAGCATCCTGTTGGGATCAGAGACGTAGGAGCATAACTGTACCTTGGATCAGTGTGAGATTGATTGGGGTTCAACTACAGTACAGACCGAAGTTAATTTGGAGTAGGATAGTGTCTGTAGCGGCTTAATACAGTGTGTGTGTTCAATCTGGACTAGGTCCCGGGGTTTTTCTGCATTTCCGGTTTCCTTGTTAACAAAATTCTGGTGTCTGTGTTAATTCTTTTCCGCATTATATTTTGTTATATAATTGAAATATCACAGGTTGTGCGTTGTTCAATCAATTAGAATATCCGACCTTTTGGTTGTTGATTTAAATTGATTGACACTTGGATATTGGTCTTTGGTACCATCCAAGTTATTTCTCTAGTATTTGATAAAGACTTGCAGACTTCTATTTGCTTGGGTATATATCAAATCGAGAGATTGAGATATAAACTCTTTGATATACTTTTTATCTAGGTTGAGTCTGAATGTCTAGTTGATTCTCTAGAAAGTATATTGGAGTTTCTCCATACAGATTGCTAAGCGAAATATTGGGTGTGGTTGTTGTACCCCCACTTTTTCAAGATCAGCTAAGGGAATCAAGTGCATAGAGTCCTGCTGGGATTCAGAGACGTAAGGAACGTGACTATACCTTAATCGGTGTGAGACTTGGTTAGGGATCAACTATATTCCAGTCTGAAATTAACTTGTTGTAGTCTAGTGGCTGTAGCGTCTTAATACAGTGTGGTGTTCAAATCTGGACTAGGTCCCGGGGGTTTTCTGCATTTGCGGTTTCCTCGTTAACAAAACTTTTGGTGTCTGTGGTATTTCTTTTCCGCATTATATTTGTTTATATAATTGAAATATCACAGGTTGTGCCTAGTTCAATCAATTGGTAAATCCAATTTTGGTTGTTGATATAAATTGATTGACACTTGAACATTGGTTTTTGGTACCGTTCAAGTTATTTTCATACCAATCAGTTCACGGATTTCATCCTGTTGATTTACTGATTGATTTGAGAAAGATATATAACTCTTGGATAACTTTCCTTGATTGAGTCTGACTGTCTTGTTGATTCTATTGGAATTATATGTGAGTTAGGCCAACAAATTGCCTAACGAAATATTGGATGTGGTTGTTAGACCCCCGTTTTTTCAATTGGTATCAGAGCAGGCAAACACGCTAAGACCTCGTAAGTCTGTGTTTGTAGCATTCTGACTCTATGGACAAAAGTGTTATCTCTATAAACGTACCATCAGTATTCGATGGCTCGAATTACTTATGGTGGAAAATTTCTCTGTGTGCCTTTCTCCAAGCGCGTGATTTTCAATCGTGGTTTCGTGTTGTTAATGGCTAGAATCCTCCAATGGTTACAGTAAACGGTGTAACTAGTCCGAAGGATATTGGTGCATATGAACCTGACGAGATTCTCGCTGCAAAGAAAAATTCTAACGATTTAAATGCGATCATCCATGCCATTACCCCAGATCTTCAGCACCATGTGACCAATATGTTTGGGATATCTTAGAAACCGTATTTGAAAGGGATACCTCTGAAAAGGAAGCTAGGCTTCAAAACCTAAATTCTGATTGGGAAAAACTTCGTATGGCTGATGAAGATTCATTTGATGAGTTTAATCACAAAGTGTCTGTAATTGTTAATGCTTTTTTTCATTAGGTAAGACTATTCCTGACAGGATATTGCGATGAAAATTCTCAGATCGTTGCCAGCTAAATACGATTCTAAGAAACATGCCATCGTTGAGGGCAAGGTAGTCAATATCGATTGTACATGCCGATATTACAGTTTTTTATCGGATATCGGAAAATACCTATACGATATCGAAAATATCAGCGATAGAAAGACGAAACGATATTATCGGTTGTACAGGACGGTACAAACCGGTATATCGGTTTTGCTTGTAAAACGATATTATCGGTTTCGTGAATAAATTTTTCATCAACATGCATCTAGTCTTTACAGACAAGTACAATGTCAATTGGAGAAGGTAAAAAGCCCTAATATATTTATAATATAAAATCAATGACTATATGGTAGGATATAAGATGGAAACCATATTTCGACTGCAAGGCAGAGAAATATAAAAGATAAATATGAAGGATAATCTAAAAGATTTACCGGCATAATGGGACAACAATCACAACGTTGGCTAATAAACCACCTTATATTTTGGAAATTTGAGATATGTGTATGATTCTTAATATTTTTTATTATAGTTTTATAATTATTTGAAATTCTATATTAAATGATGTATCACCGATAAAACCCGATACTATCTTTTATATGGGTGTATCGGACCCGAACGATACGAGACCGATATGCGATATTAACTACCTTGGTTGAGGGAAATAACCTTGAAACGCTTTCCAGAAATACTCTTGTTGGGAAGTTAAATATCTTTGATCATGAGCATATATCCAAATCTGGAAAGGATATTGCTTTCAAAGCACAAAAGAACACTAAATTACTTGATAAAAGTAAAAGTATTGGCAACTCTGTGGATGATCCTATTGAGATTGATTCATCAGATGAAGATCTTGACAACTCAGTCTCATTGATCACAAGACAGTTTAGAGTTCTTCTTTTGAAGAGAAGCAAACGGTTCATTAGTTAAACCTCATGACCGTGTTCCTCTTAAAAACAGGGACACTGTCGACATTGATGATGAGCATATGCCACAGTGTTTCAAGTGTAAAGGTTTTGGTCATTTTGCTAATGAGTGTCCAAATCGTAGAGAATACACTGGAAACAAAGGTCTTGCTGCAACTCTTGATGAAATGTCTGATCACTATGATTCAAATGAAGATGAAAAATCAAGTGTTGTACTCCTTGACGAAAATATTAATTTTGATGAAAAATCAAGTGTTGTACTCCTTTCGTACATCAATCTTGATATTCTTACTGGAGAAACTTCTTCGACCACCTTGGAGGATAAAATGGATTTTACCCTGTCTATTGAAAATTATGTCTCACATGTTTCAGGTACCTCAATTTGTTTAGCAGCATGCTCGACTATGGTGCCTGAACCGTCCTCCACATTGACATGTTCTTATTGTACTTTTAAAGGTCATGTACTCTCTAATTGTTTCAAGTACAAACATAAAATAAGATATATCAACAAACTTCAACGGAGAGCAAATCGATTAGCAAATAAGCTCAAACTTGTTCATAAGTCGAATACATCTGAGATATATAAATTTAATTCATCTCCGAAGAAGTTAATTTCTAAAGAAAAATTTAGACCTCTACAGAAAAGAACCAGGTCTAAACGATCTATGAATTAGGTTACAGAAAATTCCATATAGGGACTACATGGTGGACAGATTATTGTTCACCCCAACACAGCCTAATTGTGTTGAAAGTGCATCTTGTCTCATGTGCCCGATTTCAAAGAGACAAGAGTTATGCACAAATCGGGTTTTTGGAAAAGAAAATTGTTGTTTATTTTTTTCTTTTTGTTTTCTGGAATTCAGTTGATCCCTATATTGGTGTTGAAAAGGTTTCCCTGTTTGATCATAAAAAGAGGGTTAAAATTGATACATTTTTTATGGTTGAGAGTTGTTTATACGTGAATCCTACTTACTCTGTATATAGGTTCCGTAACACTACATTCCTTTTTTCCTTCCCTGCAAAACTCTTTTTACCAAAAGATTTCTTGTGGAGCTAGTTCTGTGTATTTCTCTCATAATTCTATATTTGAATGGAGTCTCCAAGCATCATATCTTCTGATGGAAAAGATGTTAATATGATTGTTAAGCCATCAATCATGAAGGAAAAATATAAATCTCATTCCTCTACAACTTTGAAGAAAAAAATGAAGAATATGAAGAAACCAAGGGGTAACCCCTCAAATATTCAGAAGTTTTCTGGTGTTCTTGAAGAGTTAAAAGAAACAAGGATAGAGATTCAACAAATAAATGTTATTGTTTTAAGAACTCTTGAAATTCAGAAGGCCCTGGTGCGACATCAGTCAAGAAGGTTTGTTGGAATTGACTAGGGCTATCAATGGGTACCCAGTACCCGGAACCGGAACCGGACCCGACCATTAACAATTTTGGACCCGACGGGAAATTACCCAATTGGACCCGATCTTAATGGGTCCAAACGGATAATACCGGTCGGGTACCCGGTTATTCATCCTTTTATTCATATTTTTAGCAAAATTATAAGCACTTTGCTAGTTTTGGCCCCGAATTTTGTTTTCATTTTTTATTCTTTTCTTACATTTAATATTTATTTAGTACATTAATAAAGAAATAGTAATAAACTTTTATAAAAATAATTTAGATTCAAGCTAAAAAGAGAAACAAATTAAGTTTTTAAGATTTTTTTTTATAGTTTTTATAATACCCAACGGGTACCTGGAATCGACGGGTACCCGTATCTTTAAACGGGTCCGGTTCTGGGTCCACGTATTTAGGAACCGGAACCGTTAGGAATTGGACCCAATTTTCATAAGCCGGGTCCGGGTCTAGTGATGCCCGGGAGGACCCGAACCCATTGACAACCTAGAATTGATTCATTTCTTCACGAACCTTATGTTACAATATCTGTTGACGACAAGGAGTTCGGGGATGATAAAGAATTTTTCAAAGAATCTTAATTTCTAGGAAACTTCTTATGAGAATTTATTCTTGTGTTTTAAGAAGAATAACTAGGGTTTGGAATAACATTTATTGTGATTACACACAGCTATTGCCAACGATTTTCATCTTGCAATATTTTAGATTTATTTAAATTCTAAGTTATTTGGAAGATGATTTTGCAGTATTAATCTTTATTGGTTTTATATGATGCAAAATTATTTTAAGGGATATGTGTGTTTACATCCGTGAACTATGATTATCTCATATATGTCAAAAGTTAAGTTTATTATGTCTTTATGCAAATATTGATAAAACATATAATGAACTTTTGAATATTCTTCAGTATTGATTTTTTTCGTGATCCACTTCTATGTGAAAGTACTGTATGGCTCCGTAAGTTTTCTTATGTTGAGCACTTTCGACTAAATTAATCTATAAGGTCTTCTTGTGATTAATTTATTCGAGTTTTCTGGATACAAATTCATGTTTCATGTAATTTGTTAATGTCCAAAGAAATCCTTCTTTTCTTGTAAAAATAAGGTCGCTCTTGTTGTTCTTTCGGGAATGACATTTTATGGGGGAGAGTTCTTAATTGAACTTGTGCTTAATTGCCAAATCTTTATGGGGAGTGCGGCTGCGAATTATTGTAGGAGTTATCTTGTATCTTTATAAACTCCTTGATGAATACACTAAGTTTCGACAATGTGAAATCATCGAAACCAAGTTGATATGTTCTCTTTTAGTCATGAATTATCTCTTTGAGAATTTCATTATGATTCCGCTAGTTTTCATACCATTGCCAATATATATTGACAAAAGGGGGGAGAATTATTTTGCAGTTCACACTACATACATATGGTTTACGCATCATTATGTAAGGGGGGTGGTTTTCATTGTGTGATGAAGTATTGACTAAGGGGGAGTGATACATATCACTGTAGAATTATTGTCAAAGTTGTGATACAATTGAACTTTAATGTTGTGTAATGCCTATGGTCTTCTAATCTAGCAGCTAGATTGGCCATCCACGTCAGCTAGGGCAACCTCCTAAGTCCTATGGGATGGCGAATCTAGCAGCGAAACGCTGAATATTTCAGCGTCGAACGCTGAACAGTACAATGCCCACGTGAACGCCGAACCGAACAACGATTGACTTGGTCAGCTACGTTGACAACGCTGAACTATTCAGCGCCTGAGAATCGGGTTTTCTTCGACGCAGAAGCTCTTCTCTTTCAGTTCTTCCCCATTTCATTTCTTCACTCGAACACACCCGAAAAAGCATGTTGAAGATCAATGATTCTAGAAATTTGTTTCTTAAATCCTCCCGTGGGTTTGTTCTCCATCTAATTCTCGATCGTTTGAGAGTATTTTCATTCAATTCCGTCCACGAAATTGATTGAGGTAAGGATTTAAAATTTTAGGGTTTTTTTTTCTTGATTTTTTATTATGATGAAAATTTGATGAAATTAATGATTGATAGTTAATACAATGCATGATTTAGATGATATATTTACATGATTTAAATGATATGTGATTGAAATTGATTTTTAAAATTTTTGGGATTTAATTTGATTATTTGTGACGAACAAAAAATGAAATTTTGATAATTTGATTATTTGTATGATGAGAATGAATGATAATGATAATTTAGTTTGTATGGATGCAAATGGATGATAATGATATTTTTTTTCATGTTTGTTATTGATTGTAGTATGAGTATGGATGAATTGCTAGATCGGTTGGATAAAGTTTCATCAAAGAATTGTGATAAACATGTATATCTAGATGTTACGAAAGATCCTCGCAAAGTAAGCTTTAGTGGTAGTTTGAAAGAAATTGAAGTGAATTACAAAATTGTAGTGCAAGATAATCCGGTAGCAAAACGATATTGTGACAATTGTGGCTTTTCTTCTGTTTTTGAGTTTGATTTCGCCAACGGGGATAGAGGCTTAGTTGAAGCCATAAATGAGAGATGGTAGTCAAAAACGAAGAGCTTTCATTTTCAGGAGTTTGAAATTGGCCTCCTTCCTTTAGATTGGTACATGTTAACGGGAATTCCCACTGGTGACCCTAGTTGATAAGCACGTAAGTGTTACATTTTATACCCATATTTATATTAGCTAGATTTAATATTTTTACTAATAAGTCTATTTTAGTGCTTTTGTAGAAAGTACACGAAAACTCTGATCATCCCGATGATATACGGTTAAAGTTGAAGCTAAATGGCGTTGAAACAGAATATTCTCAAGACTTCTACTCACGGCACCAGTGCAGCTTATTTAAATGTGGCTAGCCTGGTATTTATTAATATATATATCAGCGGCACTGAAGTGTTACCCGGAAAATTTGTTGTGGTGCTGTCTTATCACAGAAAAGGAATCTGTGTACAAATTTAGAGGAGTGTTTTCACTTCTTCAAGCAGCTGCTAGCTTCTAGTTTTATTGGGAGCTGAGATAGATTCCGGGGAGTTAACTGCAGCAACATCAAATGGTATTCTTATCAATGAAAATGAAGCTGAGCATATCGAACTTAGTGGAGCATTTCAAACTTCTTCAAGCAGCTTTGTCAAACCGAGATGGACAGCTGAGATTAACCAGGTTCATGCAAAGCAGAAGTGTAATGAGTATTACTGACTCTACACAACAAAGATGAACGTGAAAAATGGAGGAGGTGTATATGCTGTTTGGTCTGAATTTGTTCATGGACATGGCTGAATGCAGGGAAGGAGAAGTTAAGGTGCGGACTTTGGATGGATTGAGTGTTTCAGGAGGTGGTCCGAATGGAGGTATGTCTCGGATTTGAACTACAGAAAATGTAGATATATGCTGGACAGATTTGGTGGGAATTTTAGCTCGAGTGGAGAAGGTTTTGTGGGGATGTGTTCAAATGAGATAGTGGTACCTGAAGTTAGGGTTCTCAATGAAGAAATGCAGCAACGTCCTAAAAGGTTCCTACTGTGAACTGTGGGTCTCGAGTAGAAAGAAGTTGGCTAGAGTATTCTCGATGGGAAATGATTGCATTGGCGGTGTTTACTGGTACCTACGATGGGGTCTTGATTAAATGGTGAAGGACAGCGTCAACAAAGATGGAAGCAGGGACCGTCGATGGCTCGAGTGGTTATGTCGATCAAGGAAGTGATGAAGAAAGCTAGGGTTTGCTGTGATCGATTTTGGGCGTGAGGTGAACGGGAATGGAGCTGTTTGAAGTGAAGTTATGGTCGATAACTAGCTGAATATTCGTATGGGGTTTGGTCCGGAGTTGGGAGAAACGGAATTTGTGTGTAGGTGTTGCTCGGCAGATGGCGGAAAGACCTGAGAACGTATTAGCTGGCAGAGATGGGAGCCAACTGAAGCTAGCTGGCAGTTGGTATGTGTGGGTTCAGTGGAGATGTCGCATGCCGGTGGAGAATGCTGCTCTTGCCGGCACTTTGTTGGTTAGAGAATAGCCGTGGTTAGCCTGTGGATGAAGACAGTCAAACAGACAGAAATATTGGACTGGGCCTTGCAATGGGCCAGGTCGTATTTTAGAGTTACTTCGCAGCAGACAATGAAAAAGGAACAGAGAAGAACTTCAAAGAGGATAGGCCGGCGGACGGAAGAATCTAGAGGGTTCTCTGTTAGTGACAGACAGAGACGGAGAGAAGCTTGGCGGCCGCTGAGGCAAGCATAAGAACAAGAGACGACGAAGATGACTTGGATTTGATCGTTTCTCTTTTGTTATCATTTTCATGGGTTTTAAGAAACTCTTAATCATGTCTTGCTAGATTTTTATGTAACCAGGGTTTATGGTGGAAATTACTTGGGGTATTAGGCTATTTGATTTGAATAATTGAGGAAAGACCATTATGATTTGAATAGATTGATTTTCGAATATTGTTTATTAATAATTTATTGAAAAAATGAGTTGTTGCTCCACCGGTTTAGTAATAACCTTTGTGCGTAATTTGGATAGTTTTATAAATAGTTTTGGTCTCGTTATTTGATATTTCATGCTTGGGTTGAATCCTTTGATGGGTTATACTTAGAAGAGCCAGATACAATTTGTGAATCAATAATTTAGTTTCGTATAACTTTCTCGCTAACACAATTTGATGGTGCTTGCTTGGGTTTAGTCTTTTGATGTGCCATGTTTAGGGTGTCCCAGTGATATTTTCGACTCTAATACATATAATAGGTGGTGTCGATAGAACGAACAATAAACATATATTTGCAATCATGTTTCATTTCAGTAATTAAATAGAGATAGTAGTGGATACCATGAATCCCTGGTTACCGACTTTTCCTTTGGATTTACTCTATTAGTTTACTTGAATTTGATTATTTCATTTTCAATTCTAAAAATCCAAAAATATTGTTTCTGTTAGTTAATTAGGAATACTTGTTATTGATATTTCCACCGCTCCTCGTGGGAACGACCCGTACTTGCCTCTGTCTACTAGTTGGACACCGTGCGATTGCGGTTATTACATATAGGCATCTCCGGATCATATCAATTTTTGGCGCCGTTGCCGGGGAGCGGTTGTGGAATATTGTAATTAGTATTTTTTATTTTGTAAATACTTAGGTGTTTATTTGTTTATATTTTTTTTGTACAGTATTTTTATTTGTTAGGATTTCTTTTTTCTTTTGACTTGTTTTGTGCTTCAGAATTTTATTTCAGGAGCCTTTTTGAGAACGATGAGTGCTTTGCGCGAGACGTCGTCTATGACGCTTGAGGAATACATGTATGGGTCACGATATAAGGAAGTTCTTGCTTATAATCGTCTCAGGTATGGAACTTGGAATCCACGTAATTTCGCTCTGGGTGGTTATTCAGATGAGTATCAACCCCAATACCATGAGGGTGAAAATGAACTTCACATTAGAAGTGATTTTAGGAATTATGATACCGATATAATATCTGAATCTATTGTATCTTACCCAACTCATGATTATTTAACTGATTATTTGTCGATTCAAAAGGACGAGAGTTGTGTTAGAGACGCCATTTATTCAGATAATAATGGTTTAGAAGAACATATTTTTACAGAAGATACTATTGTTGAGTCTGATGACTTAGAGACAGTAGGCGTGCATAATGAGATATTTTCTAATCATTCAAATAATGAGTTTCCTATAAGTCACTTAATTACAGGTAGTGATGAGGCGATTATTCATGATATTGTTGCTCCATTGTGCTCTTGTTTTTCTGATCCATCTAGTGATTTTCTGGATGCTGATGTGAATGTTGAACATATTAATATTGGTCAGATAACTTGTGTCAATGATTTTGAGCCTTTATCTGTTTGTTTAGCATACTTTGCTGATTCAGATGACCCGATACTTATTGATATTGTCAATGCCTTGCGACTTCCGATAGTTAATCAAGGTAACTCACCAACGGAAGTCATTTCTGCGGACTTAGAACCAGACTTAAGAATTATTGATGAATCACTAGATGCATGTTTAAACCATTGTTCCAAGTTGGATGATTTTGTGCCTTTTTACGTTGTCAATGCATTGATTCCTATGATTTCTAGTGAAGATAATGTGTCGACCGAATGTATTTCAGCTGATTTAGAACCTGATTTAGAGCGTGTTTCCGAAATAGAAACTAATATGTTTGTTTTCCATGAGAGTGATATGCTTATCTTGACTAATGATTGCTTTCTATTGAGAATGGAGTTACAAGTTTGTTTTGAGGTTTATAGTGTTTGCAGGTTCACATTTGTAGCTGACCTGATTTGTTGGATTGATCCCCAACTTTTCAGACTTTATATATATGCTTTGCAGGGTACTTTGGTGTATTATCACCCAGTTTGAGATTCTTTGCCTGCAAGTTGGGACACAAACATTATGCTTTATGGGAGTCAACCCATACGATTTCGCTTCATGGGAGTCAACCCATCATATTTGTTTTCTTTCCTCTATCTTTTATTTGTTTGCTTGAATTTCCCATCTTAATTTCTACGTTGGATGACTCAATTACATTGAGGACAATGTAATGTTTAAGTGTGGGGGAGTGGCACTTTCATTAGGAATTTTGATTTAAAAAAAATGATCAGCCGTGTAGCGGGTCTTAAAAAAAAGTATTATCGTTATGATTTTAAGGGTTATGACCAGCTGTGTAGCGGGTCTTGTGTATGGTTTTTCAAATTTTCATTTTATGACCAGCTGTTTAGCGGGTCTAACTCTCTCTTATATTATGATCAGCTGTGTAGCGGGTCTAAAATCAAAAAAAAAATGATCAGCTATGTAGCGGGTCTTAAAATTTTTTTTATTATCGTTATGATTTTAAGGGTTATGACCAGCTGTGTAGCGGGTCAGTTCTTTGTTTTGCTCGAGGACTAGCAAAATATAAGTGTGGGGGTGTTGATAAGCACGTAAGTGCTACATTTTATACCCATATTTATATTAGCTAGGACTCAATATTTTTACTAATAACTCTATTTTAGTGCTTTTGTAGAAAGTCACGAAAACTCTGATCATCCCGATAATATACGGTTAAAGTTGAAGCTAAATGGCGTTGCAACGGAATATTCTCAAGACTTCTACTCACGACACCAATGCAGCTTATTTAAATGTGGCTGGCCTGGTATTTATTAATTTATATATCAGCCGCACTGAAGTGTTACCAGACAATTTGTTGTGGTGCGGTCTTATCACAGAAAAGGAATCTTTGTACAAATTTAGGGGAGTGTTTTCACTTCTTCAAGCAGCTGCTAGCTTCTAGTTTTATTGGGAGCTGAGATGGATTCCGGGGAGTTAACTGCAGCAACATTAAATGGTATTCTTATCAATGAAAATGAAGCTGAGCATATCGAACTTAGTGGAGCATTTCAAACTTCTTCAAGCAGCTTTGTCAAACCGAGATGGACAACTGAGATTAACCAGGTTCATGCAAAGCAGAAGTGTAATGAGTATTACTGACTCTACACAACAAAGATGAACGTGAAAAATGGAGGAGGTGTATATGTTGTTTGGTCTGAATTTGTTCATGGGCATGGCTGAATGCAGGGAAGGAGAAGTTAAGGTGCGGACTTTGGATGGATTGAGTGTTTCAGGAGGTGGTCCGAATGGAGGTATGTCTCGGATTTGAACTACAGAAAATGTAAATATATGCTGGATAGATTTAGTGGGAATTTTAGATCGAGTGGAGAAGGTTTTGTGGGGATGTGTTCAAATGAGATAGTGGTACCTGAAGTTAGGGTTCTCAATGAAGAAATGCAGCAACGTCCTAAAAGGTTCCTACTGTGAACTGTGGGTCTCGAGTAGAAAGAAGTTGGCTAGAGTATTCTCGAAGGGAAATGATTGCAGTGGCGGTGTTTACTGGTACCTACAATGGGGTCTTGATTAAATGGTGAAGGACAGCGTCAACAAAGATGGAAGGAGGGACCGTCGATGGCTCGAGTGGTTATGTCGATCAAGGAAGTGATGAAGAAAGCTAGGGTTTGCTGTGATCGATTTTGGGCGTGAGGTGAACGGGAATGAAGCTGTTTGAAGTGAAGTTACGGTCGATAACTAGCTGAATATTCGTATGGGGTTTGGTCCGGAGTTGGGAGAAACGGAATTTGTGTGTAGGTGTTGCTCGGCAGATGGCGGAAAGACCTGAGAACGTATTAGCTGGCAGAGATGGGAGCAAACTGAAGCTAGCTGGCAGTTGGTATGTGTGGGTTCAGTGGAGATGTCGCATGCCGGTGGAGAATACTGCTCTGGACGGCACTTTGTTGGTCAGAGAATAGCCGTGGTTAGCATGTGGATGAAGAGAGTCGGACAGACAGAAATATTGGACTGGGCCTTGCAATGGGCCAGGTCGTATTTTAGAGTTACTTCGCAGCATACAATAAAAAAGGAACAGAGAAGAACTTCAAAGAGGGTAGGCCGGCGGACGGAAGAATCTAGAGGGTTCTCTGTTAGTGACAGACAGAGACGGAGAGAAGCTTGGCGGCCGCTGAGGCAAGCATAAGAACAAGAGACGACTAAGACAACTTGGGTTTGATCGTTCCTCTTTTGTTATCATTTTCATGGGTTTTAAGAAACTCTTAATCCTGTCTTGCTAGATTTTTATGTAACCAGGGTTTATGGTGGAAATTATTTGGGGTATTAGGCTAATTGATTTGAATAATTGAGCAAAGACCATTATGATTTGAATAGATTGATTTTCGAATATTGTTTATTAATAATTTATTGAAAAAATGAGTTGTTGCTCCACCGGTTTAGTAATAACCTTTGTGCGTAATTTGGATAGTTTTATAAATAGTTTTGGTCTCGTTATTTGATATTTCATGCTTGGGTTGAATCCTTTGATGGGTTATACTTAGAAGAGCCAGATACAATTTGTGAATCAATAATTTAGTTTCGTATAACTTTCTCGCTAACACAATTTGATGGTGCTTGCTTGGGTTTAGTCTTTTGATGTGCCATGCTTAGGGTGTTCCAGTGATATTTTCGACTCTAATACATATAATAGGTGGTGTCGATAGAACGAACAATAAACATATATTTGCAATCATGTTTCATTTCAGTAGTTAAATAGAGATAGTAGTGGATACCATGAAACCCTGGTTACCGACTTTTCCTTTGGATTTACTCTATTAGTTTACTTGAACTTTATTATTTCATTTTCAATTCTAAAAATCCAAAATTATTGTTTCTGTTAGTTAATTAGGAATACTTGTTATTGATATTTCCACCGCTCCTCGTGGGAACGACCCGTATTTGCCTCTGTCTACTAGTTGGACACCGTGCGATTGCGGTTATTACATATAGGCATCTCCGGATCATATCACTAGTAAACAACCAATACTTATGCCATCGTTGGGTAGTCATCTAACATATCCTGCTTTGGATGATTTATATTTTAGGATATCAAAAATCATGGTCCATGGGACTCTAAAACTAATTCATTATCCTTAGCTATCTTGAAAAGCTACATTGAAAGTAGAAAAGACCAGAATACTATTGGATGTACAGAGACATTGACACGAGCATTCTTTATGTGGTGTTTGGGTCATTTTCTTCTAGCGCATTCTGATAAGTGCATAATTCATATGATTTTAGTGTCCATTCCATACTTGTTTTAGCTATTATTCTTGCATATTTTCGTATTATTACTCTTGTTTTCTCTTATTTGCCTCTATTAGGTGAATCATCCAAAAAGGCGCTACAAAGTGCTGAAAAGAGCTATGAAGAGAAGTATTCCAAGTATCCAAGTGCCAAAGTCCAAGAGAAGTGGAAGAAATGCGACGAAAAGGAGCAAAACGCTCAAAATCAAGAGAAGGGCCAAAGACCGATCTTAACTCATTCAAATTAAGCATTTCTCATCATCATCTTGAATATAATTGAAAGATAAAAATAATGCAAAAAGAATGATGTCATTCCGAGTTTGGATGAAGAAGTTATGGCAAAAACAAGCTTTTGTTGAATACCAAGACAATGAAGCCCGCGAACTGGGTTCGCATACCGGGTTCGCAGACTTAATTCCGAAAAATTTTGCTAGAATTTGAAATTTGCGGACTGGGTTCGCGAACTTAGGTAGTAGGAAACGTGTATTTTCACTTTGGAAGGCCTAAGGGCACGTTTGGAGTCGTTAGGTCATATTTTTGGATCGGGTTCCTAAACCAAACTAAATACGTGAAGGCTAAGCAATGTAAACCTATAAAAAGGTATTAGGTTATGTGAAATGATATCATATCATTAGGTCACGAAATTTTTAGGGTTTGGAGAGAAGAAACATCATACGGAGCGATTATCAATCGTAATGTTATCTCTTTACTTTTCTCATATGTATATCATGGATGTTTCTACATCCATGAGTAGCTAAACACCTATTGATTGAGGATGAATTCTAAGTTGTAAACAAGATTTGAGTTATTATATTAATCTACTTTGAAGTTCTTCATATGATTATCGTTTGTTTATATTATAACGAATATTTATGATTGATTGATAGATTGTTTAGGTGGCCAACTAAATTGATTTGTTGATTCAATCTATTTATAGTATTGAGTTAGGAGATATCGTCGAATAACCTTTACACAAGTAGAGAACACAAAACCTTGCAGAGGGATTCTGTGGAGCGATTGTGGGTATAAACAACACTAAAAAGTGGACCTTGAGCTAAGAGTCTAACTATTAGGATCAACCTATAAATCCACAAAAGATAAAGCATTCGACCAAATTACACCTTGAGTGAGTTACTACTAGGTGGTTAGGTGAATAAAATCTGGTATTGGAGAGCTTCCGTACTCAGTGATAAAAGGAATTTAGGAAACAACATTGAGCTAGCCGTTATTCCACGGTTGGTGATAATCTATGATTAACGACGAGTAGGCAATTATAATAACTCATTGACGGTTTATTAACGAAGAAGGATTCCTCGATCATGTCTCTCTCTATTGATTACAATACATTTATTTGCTTTGATTATTTATTTTGTTCACAATCTAAAACAAAACCCCCCCTTTGTGACACTTTGACAATTAAAACTCATTGTTCTTTGTGGGAACGATACTTACTTCCATTATATTACCAGTTAATTGTGTGGAAATAAAATTATTAATTTGATTGCACTTACGACACGCATCAAATTTTGGCGCCGCTGCCGGGGAGCAGTCGGTAGCTTTAGTTGTTATTTTATTAGTTTTAATCTTGTTTTTAGAATTTCTTTTTAGTTTTTTTTTTAATTTCGTTTTCTAGATTTTTGTTTTCAGGTACTTAATATCTGGCACCGAAAGAATGGGAATACCAGAGGTGCGGAATCCAACCCCGTAAAGGAACGGTACTACAAGCACGTCAGCAAACGCAACCAGAACCCTTTATAGAGAGATGGTTAATACAGATGACGAGATAGATCCTCCACCTCCTCCTCCTCCGGAGAGAAAACTGCGAGAGTTGACATCTCCATGCTTAGATTCTCAACCACTATGTATTACAATCACTAACCCAGTGGAGCTGAAATTGAATGTTATTCACCATCTACCAAAGTTCAAGCGACTTTCAGGTGAAGATCCGAATCGTCATCTTCGGAAATTTCAACAGAAGATGACGAGTCTTAGGCAAAGTACTGAAAACAGTAATACAACATTGTTGCAAGCTTTTCAATTCTCTTTAATAGATTCGGCGGAAGAATGGCTGTATTACCTTCCTCCAGGGAGTATTACAACATGGAATGAGATGAAAAAGCTATTTCTAGAGAAATATTTTCCTGCTTCAAAAGCAGCCTCTGTTCATAAGGAGATTAGTGGTGTTCTTCAGATTACTGGGGAGTCTCTTTATGAATATTGGGATAGGTACAAAAAGTTGGCGGCGAGTTTCCCTCGCCACAACATACCACCAACACTCATCATTCAATATTTCTACGAAGGATTACTTCCAGAGCAACGAAATGTGATTGATGCGGTTGCTGGTGGTTCACTTACTGAAAAGACAATCTCGCAGGCAACCAATTTGATTGAGAGCGTGGCTTCGAATGCTCAACAATTTTATACCAGAAATGACTCAAATGTCAGAAGAGTTAGCAATATGGAGGAAACTTCACAGTCAGAGCAGCGGATAAACAATATAGAGAAGGTAGTACAAAGGATGGCAGCACTGATTATTCCATCATACGAAGAGGAAGCTGAGGTAAATGCTTTATTCCCTAATCATAGGCCAAGGTATGATCCATACTCAAATGCTTATAATCCTGGTGGGAAAGATCATCCTAATTTCAGTTACGCTAACAAGCTGCAACCCCTAACCCATATGCAAGACAAGGTGGTTTTCAACAACATTTACAACAACTACAACAACATAAAGAGCAGGATTCCTCTATTGATGATAAACTGAGTGCTATGATGCAAGGTATTACCTCTTTGTTCCAACAAAGTCAGCAGAAAACTGATCAATTCATGCAGAAAACTGATCAGTTCATACAGAAAGCCGATCAAAATTAGTTGAAAACTGATAACGCTATTAGAGATTTGCAAACTCAAATGGGGCAAATGGCAACAAATATGAATCAAATGAAAGCCCAAGCTTCAACAAAGTTGCCATCACAACCTTTTGTGAACCCAAGAGAGCACGTTAATGCAGTAACTCTAAGAAGTGAGAGAAAAACTAAAGAGACACATCAACAAAAAGAGGTTAGTAATGACATCGAAAAGGAAGTAGAGGAGGAAACCGTCCCAAAGGAAAAGCCAACCTAAGGACACAATTCCCACTTTTACCATACCACCTCCTTTCCTTAGTCGTTTTGCGAAGTCGAAGAAGCAAGCTCAAGACAAGAAGATCATGGGTATTTTCAGCAAGATACACGTCAACGTTCCATTTATTGAGGCCATAAGAACCGTACCCAGGTATGCCAAGGTTTTGAAGGATTTGTGTACAAGGAAGGATAGGTTGATTTCTAATGAGATTACTCAGGTGGGCGAAAGTGCTACAGCTATGTTACTAAAGAAGATGCCTACAAAGTGTGAAGATCCTGGCGGTTTCACGGTACCCGTTACTATACGTAACCGAAGATTCGAGCGTGCTTTGCTTGATTTGGGATCTTTCATAAGTGTTATGTCAGCCGATGTTTATGATTCTTTGAATCTTGGACCTTTGAAAGAAGCAAAGATTACTATTCAATTGGCTAACAAGTCCAATATATATCCTAAGGGAGTCGTGGAGGACGTGTTAGTTCAAGTGAATCAGTTAATCTTTTCGGTTGATTTCTACATTGTGGATATGCACAATGGAGATCATCTACTTCGTTACTTCTTGGGATACCGTTCATGAAGACTGCAAAGACGAAGATTGATGTTTATAGTGGTGCACACTCACTATGGAATTTGATAAGGAGATCATACGGTTCAATATTTTTGAAACCATGCGCTATCCTAGCGATGTTCACTCAGCTTTCTCAATTGATGTTATTGGTTCGTTAGCGCAACAAATGTTTGATTTGAATAATGAAGATGAACTTGGAGTTGTGCTACGGAATAGAATTGATTTGGACGTTCAAGGGCAACCGAACCTGGACGTTGACTTATCCAAAGAGCTAGTAGAGATGTGTGGTGCTTTAACAGCACTACAAGAAGCAAAAAAGGGTAATATTTCTTATATTTCTTTACCCATAAATAATGAGGTTCCTTTACCTTCTATTGTGCAGGCACCGAAACTAGAATTGAAGCCGCTTCAAGACCACCTAAAGTATGTGTACTTGGTTGATAAAGAAGAACTTCCGGTGATTATTGCAAAGAACCTCACCCCAATACAAGAAGAACGTCTACTTAGGGTTTTGAAAGAGCACAAAATGACTATTGGTTGGACAATTGCTGACATTAAAGGCATTAGTACACCCATGTGCATGCATAGAATCCTAATGGAAGATGATTTTAAGCATGTACGTGATGCTCAGCGTAGGCTTAACACCCCAATGATGGAGGTCGTGAAGAAAGAGATCCTCAAATTACTAAGTGTGGGGGTGATTTACCCAATTTCTGACAACAAATGGGTTAGCCCGGTACAGGCGGTACCTAAGAAAGCAGGTGCACTGTTGTTAGAAATCAAGATGATGAACTTGTTCCTACAAGAGTTCAAACATGATGGAGAGTGTGCATAGACTACAGAAATCTTAATGCCGCAACCTGAAAGGATCACTTTCCTTTGCCTTTTATTGATCAGATGTTAGAGAGGTTAGCGAGCACATTATTGCTTTTTGGACGATTATTCGGGCTACAATCAGATTGTTATTGCACCAGAAGATCAAGAGAAGACTACTTTCACTTGTCCTTTTGGTACGTTTGCCTATAGACGGATGTCGCTTGGTATTTGCAATGCGCCTGCCACTTTTCAGAGGTGTATGGTTAGTATATTTTCTGACTATGTGGAGCGCATCATTGAGGTATTTATGGATGATTTTAGTGTTTATGGTGATTCATTTGATATTTGTTTAGAAAATCTTGAACTTGTGCTTAAGAGATGCATACACACTAATCTTGTTCTTAATTGGGAGAAATGCCACTTTATGGTAAACCATGGAATAGTGCTCGGTCACATTGTGTCCTCTCGAGGGCTCGAAGTTGACAAAGCAAAGATATACTTAATAAGAAACTTACAATACCCCACTTCGGTGAGGTAAATTCGTTCTTTTCTTGGTCATGCAGGTTTTTACAGGCGGTTTATCAAGGATTTCTCCAAAATCTCAATGGCGATGTGCAAATTATTGCAAAAAGAGGTTATTTTTGACTTCAATAAGGAGTGCAAGGATGCCTTTGATAAATTGAAAGAATTTTTGACAACTGCACCAATTATTAAGTCGCCGGATTGGAGTTTGCCATTTGAATCAATGTGTGATGCAAGTGACTATGCAGTTGGAGCCGTTTTGGGTCAAAGAGTAGACAAGCTGTCTCATGTAATTTATTATGCATCTAGGACCCTAAACGATGCACAAATCAACTATTCCACCACCGAGAAAGAATTTTTGGCTATAGTGTTTGCACTAGAAAAATTTAGATCCTATTTGGTGGGTTCAAAAGTGGTTGTATATTCTGATCATGCAGCACTTAGGTACCTACTAAAGAAGAAAGAAGTTAATCCAAGACTTATACGGTGGATTCTACTATTGCAAGAATTTGATTATGAAATAAAGGATAAAAAAGGTGTTGAAAATACTGTTGCGGATCATCTTAGTAGACTTGTTGTTTCTGAAGAAGAATTTTCTTTACAAGATCGTTTTCCAGACGAACAATTTTTCTCAATTGAATATTCAACACCTTGGTACGCGGATATAATGAACTACTTGGTTACAAGACAAGTACCTAGTACAGTGTCTAATTTTCAAAAGCTTAAGCTTAAGAAATTAGCCAAGCAGTAGTGTGGGATGAGCCCTACTTGTGGAAATACGGTTCTGATCAAATCATCCGCAGGTGCGTACCTAATTCTGAATTTCAATCTATTCTTACTTTTTTGTCATACTTATGCATGTGGTGGTCACTTTGGTTCCAAACGTACCGCTTTCAAAGTACTCGAAAATGGCTTTTATTGGCCTACCTTATTTGAGGATGCATATATTTTTTGCAAATCTTGTGATAGATGTCAACGAACTGGCAAACCTAGGTGCTCGAAATCAAATGCCACTCAATCATATTCTCACTGTAGAGATTTTTGATGTGTGGGGTATAGATTTTATGGGTCCTTTTGTCAATTCTTATGGAAAATTTTATATACTTCTTGTTGTGGATTATGTTTCGAAATGGGTGGAAGCTAAAGCCACCCCTACTAATGATTCTCAAGTTGTTTGTGAGTTTGTGAAGGAATATATTTTCTTTATACATGGTACACCAAGAGTGGTTATCAGTGATGGAGGTTCGCATTTTCAGAAATCCTTCCATGCTCTACTCAAGAAGTACAACATAACACACAAGGTTGGTACGCCGTATCACCCACAAACTAGTGGGCAAGTCGAAATCTCAAATCGTGACATTAAATCCATTCTTGAGAAAACCGTATACACTACACGGAAAGATTGGAGTTATAAGCTTAATGGTGCATTATGGGCATATAGAACGGTGTACAAAACACCGATTGGTATGTCTCCATATCGTTTGGTTTATGGCAAAGCTTGTCATCTTCCGGTTGAACTTGAACACAAGGCATATTGGGCGATAAAGATGTGCAACATGGATTATGACAATGCGGGGAAAAAAAAGGAAGCTACAACTTAACGAGCTAGAGGAGATACGTAATGATGCATACGAAAGTTCTCGTATATACAAGGAAAAGACGAAGCTTTTCCATGACAAAATGATTTCTCGAAAGAATTTTGTTGTGGGACAAAAATTTCTTTTATTTAATTCTCGTCTTAAACTGTTTCCTGGGAAGCTAAGGTCCAGATGGATTGAACCGTTTGTTGTTACTAATGTTTTCTCTTATGGTGCAGTTGAAATTTCTAGTCTTAGAGATGGAACAAATTTAAAGGTGAACGGCCATAGATTGAAGTCATATTATGAAAGCATTGCTTATGTGAACATGGAAGAAATTGAGCTTCATGATCTACTTCCTCTGGAGAAGTAGTTTGGAGAAAGCCAAGTCGGGCTGGGGACATTAAATTAAGCGCTAAATGGGAGGCAACCCATCGGTTTTGTATCTCTATCCATTTTGTTTTTAGTTTTCTTGGTTTTGCATATCATATCTTGCATTCCCATCTTAGATTTTACAAGTTCTTTATCTATAATGAAAGTTTTGACGAATTCTCGTCAGAAAATTCTGACTGCGCACTTGTCACGAAAATAGCTCTCGAGACTTCATACGGAGTTCGATTTGAGTGGTTGACTCCAAATTTTAAAGAGGACAGACTCACCTTTCTTTTCCAAAAAGAAAATCTGAATTAGGATCCTGTTAAGTTGGATCGATCGGCCTGGACATTTGAGTTTCGGTATTTTTCCAGAACTTTTCAGATTGCATGTCAGTCAGTCCGGAGGCCATAAAAGTCAGAACGTTTATCGAAACACTGTCTCCTTTTTAAACTATATATAAAAGATGTAGACGAACAACTTTTTTTTAGGATGGTTTTCCTAGTTCTTTACCCATTGGTACAGTTTTTGAGTTTTTCAGGGCTATTATGTCAGAATCAGAATTTTCGGTTTTCAACATTGAGGACAATGTCGAGTTTAAGTGTGGGGGAGCATTTAGTATCTACTTTATGCATATACACATAAAAAAATAATAATACTATTTAATTTCTTGCATTCTTGAAACTTCATCTTTTGGAGTTAATTATGAGCTATTTAGGATGACACTCTAAACCTCTTAAGGTTGAAACAGTTCTTACAGTTGTAGATTAAGCTCCATTTATTTCAATCCTTAAATATATACGTTCATAATTGAATGCGAAACTAATCTATGGTAGTCGTTTGAAAGATTCATCCTCGCAATTAATCATTACTGAATCACTTTCTTTTTTTTATTTTTGCAGTTATATGTTTCTCTAAGGTGATTTGGTGGGATCCTGATACTGCCGTGGATGTTGTAGCAAGGTAATCATTGGTAGAGTTTATAAATGTCCCATAAGACAATTGTCTTACACTCATAAAGAGTGAGCCGCAAGAAAAAAAAAGAGAAAAGAAAAAGAAAAGAAACATATATATAAGGCTCCTCTTCATTTATCCACACTTGGATAACAATACGTGTGAAACGTTGTCCGTGTCTCCGTCGCCTAAGCAAGCATGGAACGCAGGATCCAAGGAAACTATCACGTATTTGCTGAAAAGGAACATGCTCTTAGAATATCTAATCATGTAGTAGATAAAAATAAAAACCATATCATCATTATATAGCAAGTCAAAAAGACTATTGATGAGGTTCTTGACGCTTAAATAGCAGTATGTGTGAAACGTTGTCCCTGTCTCCGTCGCCTAAGAAAGCGTGGAGTGCAAGATCCAAGGCAACTATCACATACTTCGTAAAAAGGAAACATGCGCTTAGAATATCTAATCATGTGGTCAAGTTAAACGGGTGCTTCTCTCAACTATTGCGCTATAAATAGAATCCTTTGACGATATTCATACAAGTATTGTGGGTAACATCTTTCACTTTAGTCAACATTTATCCAATGATTTCCATGTTCCTCATCCGGAAGATCTACATCTTCTTCAGTACCATCTATCCAATTCCAAATACCAAACAATCCAAATGAAGCTACTATATCACAAGAATGGCATGATTGGCTGGACACTCTCACTATGCTTGAGAGCTATTACAATGGTGGTACATATGAATGGCCTCCCCGGCAGCGGCGCCAATTTTGATGAGGTTGTCAACCTATCAATACTAATTCTCTTATGTTACACAAATCTATAAAGAAGTAGTGAGGCAAGTCGAGTCCGAATCCACAGGGAGGTGTGAGTTTTAAGTTATTATGTAAGACAAACTAATGTTGTTGAAACACACAAATTCTGAAAATTGCACAGATTGTAATTCAAATTATGAGATGGAATTGACTAGAGATCATTTTCCACTACCAAACAAGATATTATTAATCATAAAAATTCCACTTTCAATAAATTTCGATTGTTAACAACTTAAGACAAGTTATAAGCTCAACTAATCTTTAGATTCCTTAAATCACCGCATAGAATAAGTTCTCTAGCGGATTCTAATTAAGTGAACCACCCAAAATAAGCTCTCTATGTGTAATTCAAACAATTGCATTAAGATTTATGAATCAAGTTGTTCCTAGTCACATTCTCGTAAGTCGACACGTTAACCTATGGTTATCTTTTACACACTATTGCATACAAAATCCCTTTGCGGCAAATAGTGCACCGCTACTTATGTAAAGATTACTCTAACAATTACGGATTAAAGTTCTCAATACTAGCATTAGAGTTGCATACGAGTTACCTAATTTCGCACTTAGATACCAAGCATACTTCTCATGGTCATATAAACGGTAAAAGATAATCAACAAAAGATATTTATCGAAGAATAACTTGCATAAAATTGATTAATAAAACATGTTCGGAGTTTTGAAATCCTCCCCAATCAATAAAGTTATTAGCTGCTCATGTTCTTAATAGTAAAACACATGGCTTAAAGAGGTTCAGAAAAGCAAACAGTTGAGATTGTTCTGTGTAGCTTCTCTTTCAGGAATTTCTGCGAACAATCTGCAGGCACAAAACTAGTGATTAAGAGGTAGTTTTTTCTATGTTTCTGCGCCTCCCCTTTATATCTTCTCTTCCGTGCAATGTCGTACAAGATAAACACCCACTTTCCTTATTCAATACGAACTCTAAAACAGGTAACAATCACAACCATTCATTAAAGAATCCACGACAAAGAAAACATCTCTTGGTTGTTTTCGCGGCAAGAAAATCCTTCCAAACTGGTGATAAATTGGTACCCAGGTTAGCTTACCCTTGGCTTCTAAATTCTTTCCAAGCGGCTCGCCAAACACCCATGTACTCATCCCATAAGATCAAGGCAACCTAACGAACCATGGCTAGCCACCACACACACACACATAGCAAAACTGCCAGGATCACTAGTGATTCGCAGCTAGTTATTCGCCAAATAAAGGGAGAGTACACTACAAATGAACCATCCTTGAATAAATACAAGAAGCTCGTTGAAGAATTGTCAGCGAAAATCCCAAAGATAAAATGGAGGCACATTTCAAGGAAGGATAACAGACTCGCAGACGCTTTGGCTTTCATCTCAAGCATGATGACAGATCCAACTGCGAGATGCATAAAAATACAGACACTTCTGTCACCATCAATCAATAAAGAAGAAGAAGAAGATAACGTAATGATGATAGAAGGTGGAGAAGAAGAACAAACGAACAATATCGCAGATTGGAGAACAAAACTTCATGCATATTTGGCGAAAGGAGAAACACCAAGAAACAGATTGGAAGCACACAAGGTAAAAAGACGCGCAACAAATTATGAATTAAGAGATGGGCTGCTATACCGAAAATCCTTTAATGGGCCATCACTCAGATGTTTGACACGAGAAGAAGGAGAAAAGGTGCTAAAAATGTTACATAGTGGGGATGCTGGCAATCATAGCGGGGGAATATCTTTGGCACATAGAGCAAAAATGCAAGGCTATTACTGGCCATACATGCACGAAGATGCAAAAAAAATATCAAGACGCTGCGAAGATTGTCAGCGGCACAGAAATAAAATACATGCACCTGGAGCACCATTGTCATCTTCAACCAGTGTATGGCCTTTTGGAAAGTGGGGCTTAGATATTGTGGGGCCATTTTTACCAGGATCTGGACAAAGAATATACTTAATAGTCGCAACAGATTATTTCACAAAATGGACAGAAGTAAAGGCAGCACAGCATATTCGCGACAAAGATATCTTTACATTCATATTTGAAAATATCATTTGCAGATTCGGAATTCCCGCGCAGTTGGTATCTGATAATGGGAAACAGTTTGAAGGACAGAACATAGAAATGTTACTTTATGCATTTAAGATAAAATGTGGAAAGTCTACTCCTCTATATCCACAAGCTAATGGGCAGGCAGAGGCAACAAACAAAACAATTGCAGATATATTAAAGAAGAAATTAGAAGGACATCATAGAGAATGGTGCGAACAAGTACATAATGCAGTATGGGCTTATAACACAACTAGGAGAGAAGCTACTGGAATGTCACCTTTTTGTTTAACATACGGAGTTGAAGCGGTGTTACCAACAGAAGTTGTTATTCCGACGACAAAGAGAGAAACTTGGGAGAAAAATCTTAGTGCGGGTTTGATCTTAAGAAAACTTGATGAGTTAGAAGAAAAAAGAGAAAGAGATTTACAACATATGGAGAATTATCAGCGAAGATTAGCCCGAGAATATAATAAACGTGTCAAAGTACGCGAATTTCAACCAGGAGATTTAGTTCTGCGAGAGACACCAAGATATCAGCGAGAAAATGGTGGAAAGTTAGCGAAAAAATGGGATGGACCTTACATCATTAAGGAGATAGTTGGGACATGAGCTTATAAATTAATGGATCCAGAAGGTAGAGATGTTGGTCATAGACTTGACAGACCATGTAACAGATTGTACTTAAAGAGGTATTATCCATAAGAAGCTTTGATAAGTTATGTATGACGCAAAAAAACGATTGCGAATAAACATTCAACGAAAGAATAGTTGCGAGATTATTCTTATTAAAACAAGATCATGATATGTGAAACTTTCGCAGAGATAATCAGAGAACAATGACAAAAGAGAAAGGGGCGAACCTTTATGGCGTACACCCTAGTTCGCGAATACAATTTCGCAAGAGGCAAATGTAAGACCTAAAGTACGTCATATAAGGGGGTACCTGTTGCATGGCTCAGGAAAAGGCTACACCGTCCCCGGAACCTGAGTCATGGAGATTTGGGGTCAATAAAGCCCATCCGGGAGAGGCACCTTGGATTCTCAACTTAAGCATATGACTTAGTTTGGCGACTAAGGTAATAAGGACTCTCCCAAGGAGTGCAAAATCTGACCAAGGCGCCGAGGTAAACGGTTGAGTCAAGAGTGCCAGGGGCGTCTGGAGCGTACCTTGCCATTCTTGACAGGTCTTGGCTTATACTGCACTCGGCCCGAAGAAAACCCCACTTAGGGTGCAGTCTCGTAACCATAAGACCTATAGGTAAAAGGGATAAGAGGCTGCGAAAACAACTGGTTGTTTTTAAGACCGGATGGGAGGAGCCAACCTTGTATGGTAGAGGTACGCCTCCTTGAAGGGGCAACCAGGGGGAAGATAAGGGCGGCACCCTCCATTAGGGAGATGATAAGTGTCTTAAGACGCAAATGTCATGAGGCTTTTTACTCGCAAGGGTATTAAGGCTTATCATATTTGTGCGACAATCCTGAAGAGGCAACAATACTAAAGAGAAAGATAAGACGAGATCAATGGGTTTTCGCATGAAAGTGCGAAGACGTCCTGCGACTTTGTCGCACGACGACAATGTCATGGGGCTTTATTTTCGCAAGAATATTTAGGCCTGTCATATTGTCGCAACAATCCTGAAAAGGCAATAATATAAAAGAGAAAAGTTAAGGCAAGATCAATGGGTTTTTGCATGAAAATGCAAGGACGTCCTGCGATTTTGTCGCAATAACAAGAGGTGGCATAATAAGACCTTTAATTAGGAAGGCAAAATAAGACCACATGACAAAAAAAGATATTTATAAGTATTCATAACAGATCATTTCTCGCAAGAAAGATAATGAGAGACAAGTATGGGAATCAGTAAACAAGAGGCATTATCTTTCTCGCCAGCAAAATATTAAAAGAGAAAATTAATTCCAAAGTTGGTTGAAGAATATTATTCGCAAGAAATAATAAAGATTAAACAATTCAAGAAGATAGAACTAGATAAGAAACTCTTCGCCAATGTTGTCATTATCGCCAGCCTTTTCTTCATTTCGATTCTTATCTTCACCAACAATAATTTCTTTGAGAGAAACTTCTTTTTCCCCGCCATCTTGATTATCGCCAGCAATTACTTCTTTAGAAGGGATTTCTTTTTCGCTTCCATCTTGATTAGCACCAGCAGTTGCTTCCTTAGAAGGGTTCTCTTCTTCATCTTTCAAAGGATTATTCTCTCCACCACTTTCATAATCATAATCACTGTCAGCAGGACGAGGAATTTCATCATCATCTACTTCCAAAGGTTCGATTGATGTAGGAGGAAGAGATTTGGACAATAAAATATCATTCACAAGAACTTCAGCCCGGAGATGAACTTGACGAAGAAGTGCTCTCTGATGATTCCTATCTTGAATATCCTTAAAGTAAGCAAGATAAGCAAGTCTTCTTTCTGCTCGGTCGCGAGAACCAGTAAGGACAGAGACGAGTAGTGCATTTTCTTTGCGAATTTTGGCATATTTAGCCTCCAAAACATAAATGGAGGAATGAAGATTTTTCTCAGACTCTGCGAAAAGTAGAATACAAAATTTCAGTAAGATGAAGAACTCAAAAAAATATGACAAAAGAAAAGATAGTTAAGGCAGTCAAACTATTATGACTACCTTCCTTTTGCGAAATAAGGTGTTGAATCAAGGTCAGACAACTATTCTCCCAACGGTTCATCGCATCATCAAATTTATCTCCAACTAAACCTTTAAGTCGAGATTGAAAATTTTTCTCTTTAGAAATAAAAAAGGCATTTTTCTTCGCAAGTGAAGAATACGATTCTTCTAATTTGGAATATTGTTCTTTAAGTTGGTTCGCCTTTACACTTAGAGCTATTCTACCTTGAATGAGTGTATCTCTTTCAGCGATAGATGACTCTGTTACTTCTTTAAGTTCATTTCTTAAGGAGCGAAGAGATTTTTCTTGGTCATCACATACTTTCTGAAGGATGCTAAGTTGTTCCGAAGATATCACCATCTTGTTTAAATAAGTTCGCTTCTCTTGAGATAGAATTTTATTCTCATCTGATAAAGTTTCCATGCCTAGATTAGCTTTAGTTAAAGAATAAGAGAGGCGAGATATTTCATTACTTAATAAATTTTGCCTCTGAACTAATTGGGTATTTTCATTGGTAAGATTATTTATATGATCAACAGAATATGAATAGAGGTTATCTAATTGGTTATATTGATCCGTCAAAATCTCTTTATCAACACGGACTTCTTCAACATCAGATTCAAATTGATATCTCTCCATTATTCGTTTCTGGTTTAAGGATTAACATGCGAAAAAGGGATTTCAAGGATAATTAAATATGGAAAGGATAAAATCATCAGAAAGGAAAATTAAAGACACAAGTAAGGAAATCATACCTCTCAGTTCATCATTCTTCTTGCGAAGATTGTCGCGATCCAGCGAAACATTATGGAGCTTTTGATTTTCGAGACGAATAGCATTACACTCTAAAGTCATCATTTGGAGATTCTTATTCAAGGTTTCAATCTCTTTTTCAAAATCTATTTGCGAAGCAGCTCTGTCAGAACCAAAATAGTTACTCAGAATTTCGCAAACACCAGACTTGACAGGATCAATGGGAGACTTCTTAACATTAGGGTTCTGAACCGTAAATTTGGTGTTGGAGGCGTTTTTGCTGAAATAACAACAGTATGGGAATCACATAAACAACATCAAATAAGGCAGGAAACAAGATCAATTTCAACAAAACCCATAAAAAAAAAAAACTAACCTCGATGAATCCATGGAAGACACCAGCAGGAAGATTAAGCCGTAAAAATTAACAAAGAAGAAAATTACGAATGATGAAGATCTACAGAGGGAACAGTATGGAGATGAAGAAGAAATTAAAAAGATTGAAAGAAGAAGAAAGAAGAAAAAGTTTCAATGGCGGAATTTGCAGAAGAACGATGAAGTTGCAGAGAAAATAAAAAGAGAATAAAAAGAGAGTAAGAAAGAGTATATATAGAGGAATTTTTTTCTCGAGAAGATAAACACGATTAATGCGAAAAGACGTGAGCGGTTAAAAAACAGCAGTTACGAAAGACGTGTCAAGAAACAGATGGGAGAAAGGATACGTATGATAAATGCAGAATATGAAGTGATGGATAACTGCGGCATTTCTCACATCATTCTCTACTTCGCAAAGAAAATATGAGAAGAGGCAATATGTAGGATCAGAATCTCACAACAATAATGCCTCGGCGAAATTATTAACAACACAACACGACAGTGTCGCAGAACAACTTCAGAAACGACATAATAAACGACGTCAGCTAAATCATGAGAAAAATGTGATGGTCCTGCGAAAATTAGGGAGTTTGCAAGATTAACATTTTTAAGGTTGCGAGAATGTCGCAAACCATATCCGAAAATAAAGGACAGATTAGCTGTCATCCACTATGTATTTCCCTATAAATAGTCATTCAGTTGGAAAAAAGGAGAGATCTTTTTTGAGTGAGAAGCAAGTAAATAGGAGAGAGAAAATTTAGAGAAGTGGTTATTCTTGATTCCTTTATCTTTTCTTGTAAGATTGTCCAAAGATTCATCAATAAAATTAAGATTGTTAATCCAAAAGTGAGTTGAATGTTAATGAAATCTTGTGAGGGGTGTAGTGTAGGATTTCCTGCAACTACACCTGAAATCATCCATTCACTCAACTGCACAACAATTGCAGTCAACAACTCCTGTTCAATTGATCCCCAGAACCAAGGCATATAACCATTCTGGCCATGGCTTACCAGCAACTAACATTTCAGCTCAAAATCAAACTTAAGTCAGGCCCCATACCTTTGCAGTCTCGGACGCAAACTCCATATGTACGATCCACCCTTGCCGTGTTCTTTTTAACTTCTTAATCAGGTTCTAATCCCTTGTAAACAGCCTTCCTATACCTTATTTCTCTGACCTTCCGGCATCAAAACAAGCTCATAGCCCCACTAAACTCAAGCCAAAATCATCTCTTCAGGCCACCTACAACTATTGGCAACAACTGATACTCTAGGATGTATTCATGGCTCACATTCTTTCAATCTTCTCAGCTACAAACAACACAGGACTCATGGCTAGAAAGTCAGTTCTCCTACTGAGTTTTACGACCATATCTCCTCAAAATCGAACCCAAATCAGCCACAGATTTCAATGGTATCATCACCATCTTCCATGTTTCTTCTCTAGATAGAGAGCTATAATAGCAGCAAATTAATTGACCTTCAAAGCAACCTCAGCTCCCAAATTCACACCACTGACCCATGAAAATCATTCCTCCTTGGCTCAGGCAATTTCGCAAACACCACATGAGCAGAAACTGATGGTGTCTCTGTGAATAGTGAAATCATCTTCTCCAGTTCTCCAACTCCTGCAATTTCACACTCAACACAACCCAATACTCCATTTCTTCCAGGACTTGTAAATTAGTTTCAATCATCACCATTATCTCTGCATTCAGTCCTCGAAAACAACACCACTTCTCCCTTGTATTCTCACCTGATATATAGTCTTGAAATTCCACCTTGCGCTCCTCAATTCGAGACCCATCATTCCCACAACTCTTAGCTTGTTGATATTCTTCATCTTCCTCACTGTTCACCCTCTATACTTGGCTCTTTCTCGCCTACAGGCGACCCTCAAATTCCAGTGAGTATTTGTTGATATCGGTCCCTCTCCATCTTGTCTTATAACACAGCTTAGCTTCCAACCCCTGGCATGCAAACATCGAGCCTTGGCTAGCAATGACTGGCAACTGAGTCTTGAGCAGCAACAAGGAATTCCGGCAATTGTTCTTCACTTTCCTCTCTCTGCTTGCGATGAGAATTGGTTTCTCAATTTGGATTTAGGCCTAGATGAGACCTAATTTCTCTTCTATGGATTTTCAGTTCACCATCACATGTGTGCTGAGCTTGTGTGACAAGCACTCACAGTTTCTGAATCATTTCTTTTTTTCTTTTTTTTACTTGTTTTTATATATATAAAATGCACTCCACGAAATGGCCACATGACCGCCACACAAGTTTCATTTTGGTGTAACAAAATTGAAACTATGATGGGTTCATGTCTTGGGAATTTTCCTGATATAAAACATTTTAAGAGATAGATATTAGTGGTGTTTTTCCTTCCTTTTTGCAACTTCCAAGCCATTGTACCTAAAAACAAAGAAAGATGCGTAATATACAAAATTTCAAGAGAACTAAAAAGAAAAGTGTAAGAAATCGTTATCAAAATTGGGTGTTTTAGAAACCTATCAAATTCCCTCACACTTAGTTTTTGCTAGTCCTCGAGCAAACAAAAAAAAACTAAAATACAACAACTCCGTGTCCTCGAGGCTACGGTTACTTTTAGCAGAATGTAACAAGCCTTTGAACCACTAAGCGTCTATAGACTCGTGAGGGTTTGCGAGAGGTATACCACAAAACCTATACTCCAACTCATAGCTACTTTTGAAAAATAGAGAATAAACACTAAATAAGCTATTTAGTTGGCATCTAATCCCAACTCAGCTAATGTAATACCTCATCGTCAAGAAAAAATTCCATCTACTTAGAAAGGCTAGTGTTCATTCTATATTTTTCAAAAATCTCTAAAAATCGGAGTTTTGCCTACATCAATTGTTTTTTTTATGGAACCCTTCCCCACACTTAAACATGACATTGTCCTCAATGGAAAATGGACTCTAATGTATGATTCAAGACAGGGAATTCCTAATATGATGCAAGCATAATAAAACACAAGAAAAACTAAAACAAAAAATGAAAGGTAAGAAATACGATAAAAATGGGTTGCCTCCCACTAAGCGCTTGGTTTAAAGTCGTCAGCCCGACTTGCTACTTGCACGCATCCTTTGCCAGCGTCAACCTCCTCAACAACAAAACAGGAGTACACATCACTCGGGTACCTCATCGCCTCAAAGATGTTGAAGCGTACGACCTCCCCGTCAAATTCCATTGTCAAAGTGCCTTCGTAGATGTGCCATGCTTATAATATACAAGTAATATTTTATGGAATCTAATTTGGCAAAGATAGAGTTAATTCTTGTTTTATTTTGAGATATAATCGCCTAGGATTATTTTCTGAGCCACTTGAATATGAAACACATTGGAATCTTGAGTCCTGGTTCCTCTTGATCTTGTGACAATTTTGTACATATTTTTGTTTTTAAATCTATTCAAGTCCGAGCATCGAATCCGTATTTACCGCAATCTTATTATTACAACAAAATGGCGCCGCTGCCGGGGACCTGTGTTTAGTTAGCATTTTTTTTAGATTTTATTATTTTTATTATTTTTGTTCTTCTTTACGTTTTTGGTTTTTTTTTGTTTCCTTGCAGATTTTTAAAGATTGGAGCGAAAGACAATTTTGCCAAAGCTTGTGGTGATTTACTTAAAGTTTGGGAGCGAAGAGCAAAGCTAAAGGAGCGAAAGAAGAAGAATTTTATTTATTTATTTTGATAAAAAGAAGAGAGAGTTCAGAGCCGAAACAAAGAACAAAAATCATACCTGCTGCTGCTGCCATTTTGTTGTAATATTAAGATTGCGGTAAATACGGATTCGTTGCTCGGACTTGTAAAGATTTAAAAATTAAGGTATATACAGAAAATATGTCACAAGATCAAGAGGAACCAGGACTCAGGATTCCAATGTGTTTCATATTCAAGTGGCTCAGAAAATAATCCTAGGCGATTATAGCTCAAAATAAAACAAGAATTAACTCTATCTTTGCCAAATTAGATTCCATAAAATATTACTTGTATATTTTAAGCATGGCACATCAAGAATCCCTAGGACTAAGCATGTTCCATCAAACAAAATCACAAGTAATTAATTGAAATCATAAATCAATTAAAATCGGTGCAAAAAGTGAATTAAGAATTATTTAAATAACCACATGGTTGAAAAACAACTTCCTCCATCATCCTAGTATTGGGGTTTAGCTACTCATGATAATCATGTTCTCAAAATACATACTTGATGCTCAAAATATGATTAAAAGAGTGAAAAATATAATACAGTGAAACTACGACCCTCTTTAAGCGTCCATAAAAGAACGATACCTTAGCGCTGCTGTTGATAAGCGACGCTGGTGTTCTGCTGTTGAAGAACGACGAAGGTCTACTGCTGCTAGCACTGTTGAAGAACGACGGTCCTGGAGGGTCCGTTCTTCGTCTTCTTCTCCCTCCTCGAGCAGCAGCAGGAAGCTTTCCTGCAGCTTCCTGTTCTTCGTCTTCCAGCCTCTTTGCTGCGTCTCTGTGGTCTCTAAACTTCCCCAAACTTCTTGATAACCCTTCCTAAGACTTTAAACAGCCTTTATATACACAATAAGTCGATTAAATCTTCCCCAATATTTTCGTTTATCTCCTCAGCAAGTTCCGTGTTTATTTCTCTGCCAAACTCCCTTACGCAATATTCAGCAGTCCAAACCTTCCTAAAATATCTCCAATTGAGCGTATAGTAATTCCAGAGGATATATATTCCTTTTCCACGCGTAGAAGTCTTCCACAAATATCTCAAAAATATTTGAACCCTAAACAGAGAGTTCGTGTCCTGTTGAACTTTGGTTGATTCTTCCGACTTTTCCAGCCCAATTGGCTGGGTCTAATTTGTTGTACTGATCTTGTTATAGTCTAGGAAGTCAAGTCCAGTGAAAATCCGGGCATTAATCTCCTTAAAACTCGCTTGAAATCGAACACAAAAAGTGCCAGACGTGACACTTCTTTTTCCCGCCAAAATTCAATATTTGAATTTGAGAAGGATGTCCCCCTAACCAGTCCCGGTCTCCCTTTAACAGATGCCTGGAAATGGGTCACCCCTTAGTAATTAGGTTGCCCCTTATCCAATGTGAGAGTCCGTATAGTAGTTTTCTCCCACGAGCGCAAAAACCATTTTTTAGCCAATTTCGCCGTAAAAGCTTATTTCTCCAAAAACACCTACAAATAAATAAAATAACCAAATAAGTATAGAATCGAGCACTAACACTATATACAATTGAGATATATTAGACACATAAATGCGTCTATCAAATACCCCCAAACTTATTATTTGCTAGTCCCGAGCAAATCAAATAGAAAATAAAATCCTAACTCACTGTCGCAGGCATCGTCGATTGCATTTAGCGTATGCAATAAGCCTTTAAACCCCTAGGTGGCCCTAGTGGCCGAGTTATAGTCTCGGGAGGGCTTACCAGAGGTGTACCCACAAAACCTGTACTCCAGACCTTAGCTATCTACGCAGAACCTTGGAAGGCACTAAAGAATCTCCTTGGTTGACATACTTATTGACTACAGGAAGAAGTACCCTGATGCGAAATTCCAATTGTTGTACACGAGTTTGCACTCAAGCATACTAAAATTCATATAAAGTGACAGAGCTCTACTCAGATAGTTGCACTATGGACATCATATTCGGAGTCAAAACTAATCACATGGATAGATCAAGAAGATGGATATAGAAAACATAGATGGTTTTGATGTTTACTAAGTGAACGGCGTTTCCCATATCTGTCTGAAGGCCTCCGCCAAAATGAACCTATCCTAATGGATTGAGATACTAGTCTGACTAATATCAACACACTGGCATATACAAGGGTACCAGTGGTCGATAACCTAACTCTAGGTCAACACAACTGGCATATACAAGGGTACCAGTGGTCGACTTTATTGAATTTATTCCTTTTGGTCAAATGGTCTGGTCTCAATTTTTTTTCTTTTTTTTTTATTTTTATTTTTATTTTTTTACTTTTTGGTAACTACCATTTTTTTTTTCATCTTTTTTTTTCATCTTTTTTTTTTCATCTTTTTTTTTCATCTTTTTTCATCTCTTTTTCTTTTTCAACTTTTTTTTTTTTCATGGTATCTCAATCACTCTAATTCACCCTAGCATTGGTAACAACTTGAATCGTGGGCCCCACCTATCACTTAGAGAAACATAGTTTAAAAACAAAATAAAATAAAAATAGAAGTGAAAAGGACTCAACGAGATATGGTGAAACTATCATGTTATTTCTAACACCTGAGCTCTGTGCTTTTATGAATAGACTCTTTAGATGTTTCCATCTAATCAGATTGGTTCCTCAAACTCCTACAATCAAAATGCTTCCATCCACTTAGATTAGTTAGTGCAATCCTCAATAGGCATAAATTTCTAAGCTCTGGAGTTTATTTATTCATACTAAAAAGTTTCTCCCATACCCCCAAACTTAAACCTAACATTGTCCTCAATGTTCTAAAGATGAAATTAAAAGCATGAACAAGGAGAAACTGTTACCATTTGAAATGAAAGAGTTACGGAAGGATATTACCTGGTTGCATGAGATTGGGTTACCTCCCAAGAAGTGCTAAGTTTAAAGTCTTCAGCCAGACTAAGAAAAGTATTAGTCAACTCGAACCGTATAACAGTAGCCGGAATAACTGTGGGTCTTTAACACCAAAAAGAGCTGACAAAAGGAAACTGCAGTGAACCAAGAAAATGTACAAGACTAGCATGCCCTTACCTAGTTTTGATTAAGATATCTATATCTAATTGTGGTTCAGGTTCAGGTTCTATAAAAGGGTCTAAATATATTTCTTTAGGCTGCAACTCCTCAAAATTGAGATCCGAATTATTAGGTCCTAGAGTCTGTAAGTACTTAAATAAGAACTTAGAAGCACAAAATAATAACCTAAATAATTGAGGATCCTCTAAGTCAATCAGGTTTGACTTACATAATTGACCACAGTGAGAGTAGTGGTCATTCTTAAGAAAATGTGTCGATTCTAATATCCTAAAGTAATTAGGTTTAGTCTCAGAACTTAATAATTGACACATTTGAAATTTATACGTTCCCACAATTGTTTGAAAAATATTTGGTGGGAAAACAAAGTCGAGCTTAGTATCATAGCCTGGTCTAACCTCATCAACCAGAGGATGGGTTTCTAACAACTGAACTTCCTTATGGACATCACTAGGTTCAGGAAAACGAGTATGAAAGTAATCTTGTAAAATGGTTGAGGCATTGATGTCAAGTCCTAAGTGTGGGGACTTTCTGAGAGTTAAAGGTAAGGCACTAGGGAAGTGATAATCACCCCCAAACTTAGAGTTTTCAGTTTCTCTAGATAGACCTCTAATTTTTCTTGAATTTCCGTATCTTCAGAGTCCTTAAAATATTCAAGAGATTCTTCTAAGTTATTATCAGGTAGTGCATCTTTACTCATCTCTACGGGTCTATCTTCTTCTTCCAAGACTATTGTTTCTAAGTCGCTAGACTCTAAAACAGTATTTTCGAAATGAACCCGTTCCTCTAAACCACTATCGGCTTCGTAATCAAAAGGAAAAACTACATCGTCTAAAACGGTGGTATCCCTAATCAAATCCTCGTCCTTTTGAATAGGTGAATAATCATAAAAATTATTTGGATTTGAAGTAGAAATAATATAATCACTATAAAGCTCAATTGGATTACTAGATTCCTGATTACTATGCCTACATGTTTCAGATTCTTCATCACTACTATCCTCATCATCATAATAGTACGAAGATGATTGAACCTTATCTAAATAAGTAGTGTTACCAATTATAACCTCGTTATCTTGATTATGTGAAAAAGTATCTTCATTCTCAAGGGTATTATTGGATACACTATATTGGCAATTCAAGTTATTTCGAGCAATACTTTCATTCGTCTCTAACTCAAGTCTACGTGTCGACTCAGCTATCCTCTCAAGGGTCTCTTCCAAAGAAAGTTCCCTTAGTGTAGGATCTAAGTTTTGAGTTAATCTATTGAGGATATCTTCTACAGATTCAGTTGTTGTTGCAGTTCTTTCGTCCATAACTACATTATTCACCTCATCTAATTTATACGTCGATTCAGCTAACTGACGTGATGACTTAGCTAAATTCCTGAGAGTCTCTTCTAGAGAAGGAATAGGAACTGAAGGATCATAATAAGGACTACTTTTCAAAAGTTTGATTGTATCCTCTAAAGACGAAGAACTAGTATTATAATCTTCTTGCTCGTATGACTGATGCGCGTGCGGATAGTAATTGGGCTCACCAGTCACTATTCTCACTATGGTCATAATACTGATGATGTCCATATTCAAATTCAGGTCGATATTCATTGTATTGGCTTCTATCATACCAGTTCGACATTCTTAATTGCAGGGGAATTCTACGCAATCACAAACAAGTCTGACTCGACCAAATCAAACCTATAGAATCTAGCAAACAAAAAGCATGATGGCTCCACTTAGATTGTTTTCTAGACCAGCTTCTATTCCTTCGAAAAGGAATTCGTTACAATTTGAGCACACCCCTCTGGAATCAATCCGAGCTAATGTAAGTTGAATCGAGGCGAGGGAAGCTCAGTGGAGCTTTGATACCCAAGGCCTCACCGCTATCACAAGGCGGCGCAGTCACGCATTCAACTCACAGAAACCATCATGAACTTTGAAATGTGCTTAAAGAGCAACCAATATTTTTCGAACGAGTTTCCTATTAAGCTCGTTACCCTATTGGTCTCGTTCTATTCAAAATTTTAGGCTTAGGTTCGCGTTTGGTTTCGTTTTCCTAAGGCGGGCAAGAAGGAAACGGTGATGAAATCCGAGTCCTTATCTTGTTTAGGCCAGGCCTTGCCCTTTACTAGGAAAATAAAGACAGTCCGGTTCGTCCTCAAACAATTATCACCTTAAGGCAGACAGTAACCCGCTTGCAGGAGATTCGCGGGTGTTTCGATTGGACTTACCTCCCGTACCAGACGGGCGATGAACCGTTGTCGTCGACTCGGGCCACGACTCCTATGACGTGTGCGAACCCGAGGGGCCGAGACGATATAGTAATCGTCGTCCTTCCCTGCAAACAGTTTGTATTTAATTTTTTTTTAATTTATAACCCTTCCGTAGGGTTTTAAAAATAATGTCCAAAGTCCAGAATAAAGTCCAAATAAAAAGTCCAAAATTACAAAAATTATGAAAAATAAAGCCTATTTACAAATTCTAAAAATAAATAAATAAAAGCTATATACAAAAAAATAATAATAATAAAAATTAAATCCTAAAAAAAAAATTATGTCTTTTTCTTCTTCTCTTTTAGCTTTTAACTTTTAGCTTTAAGCTTTTTGTTCCCAAGTCCTTAGTATTCCACTTCGAACCTGTAAATCAAAGACACAAAAAGAAACGTAAAAAGGAACAAATAATAGTAAAAAAAATAATAAAATAATAAACCTAAAAACAAATCTATATACAAGTCCGCGTCGGCGGCGCCATTTTGTTGTAATATTAAGATTGCGGTAAATACGGATTCGTTGCTCGGACTTGTAAAGATTTAAAAATTAAGGTATATACAGAAAATATGTCACAAGATCAAGAGGAACCAGGACTCAGGATTCCAATGTGTTTCATATTCAAGTGGCTCAGAAAATAATCCTAGGCGATTATAGCTCAAAATAAAACAAGAATTAACTCTATCTTTGCCAAATTAGATTCCATAAAATATTACTTGTATATTATAAGCATGGCACATCAAGAATCCCTAGGACTAAGCATGTTCCATCAAACAAAATCACAAGTAATTAATTGAAATCATAAATCAATTAAAATCGGTGCAAAAAGTGAATTAAGAATTATTTAAATAACCACATGGCTGAAAAACAACTTCCTCCATCATCCAGTATTGGGGTTTAGCTACTCATGATAATCATGTTCTCAAAATACATACTTGATGCTCAAAATATGATTAAAAGAGTGAAAAATATAATACAGTGAAACTACGACCCTCTTTAAGCGTCCAAAAGAACGATACCTTAGCGCTGCTGTTGATAAGCGACGCTGGTGTTCTGCTGTTGAAGAACGACGAAGGTCTACTGCTGCTAGCACTGTTGAAGAACGACGGTCCTGGAGGGTCCGTTCTTCGTCTTCTTCCTCCTCGAGCAGCAGCAGGAAGCTTTCCTGCAGCTTCCTGTTCTTCGTCTTCCAGCCTCTTGCTGCGTCTCTGTGGTCTCTAAACTTCCCCAAACTTCTTGATAACCCTTCCTAAGACTTTAAACAGCCTTTATATACACAATAAGTCGATTAAATCTTCCCCAATATTTTCGTTTATCTCCTCAGCAAGTTCCGTGTTTATTTCTCTGCCAAACTCCCTTACGCAATATTCAGCAGTCCAAACCTTCCTAAAATATCTCCAATTGAGCGTATAGTAATTCCAGAGGATATATTCCTTTTCCACGCGTAGAAGTCTTCCAAATATCTCAAAAATATTTGAACCCTAAACAGAGAGTTCGTGTCCTGTTGAACTTTGGTTGATTCTTCCGACTTTTCCAGCCCAATTGGCTGGGTCTAATTTGTTGTACTGATCTTGTTATAGTCTAGGAAGTCAAGTCCAGTGAAAATCCGGGCATTAATCTCCTTAAAACTCGCTTGAAATCGAACACAAAAAGTGCCAGACGTGACACTTCTTTTTCCCGCCAAAATTCAATATTTGAATTTGAGAAGGATGTCCCCCTAACCAGTCCCGGTCTCCCTTTAACAGATGCCTGGAAATGGGTCACCCTTAGTAATTAGGTTGCCCCTTATCCAATGTGAGAGTCCGTATAGTAGTTTTCTCCCACGAGCGCAAAAACCATTTTTTAGCCAATTTCGCCGTAAAAGCTTATTCTTCTAAAAACACCTACAAATAAATAAAATAACCAAATAAGTACAAAATTGAGCACTAACAATATATACAAATGAGCTATATTAGACACATAAATGCGTCTATCAAATACCCCCAAACTTATTATTTGCTAGTCCCGAGCAAATCAAAACTACAAAATAAAATCCTAACTCACTGTCGCAGGCATCGTCGATTGGATTTAGCGTATGCAATAAGCCTTTAAACCCCTAGGTGGCCCTAGTGGCCGAGTTATAGTCTCGGGAGGGCTTACCAGAGATATACCCACAAAACATGTACTCCAGACCTTAGCTATCTACACAGAATCTTGGAAGGCACTAAAGAATCTCCTTGGTTGGCATACTTATTGACTACAGGAAGAAGTACCCTGATGCGAAATTCCAATTGCTGTACACGAGTTTGCACTCAAGCATACTAAAATTCATATAAAGTGACAGAGCTCTACTCAGATAGTTGCACTATGGACATCATATTCGGAGTCAAAACTAATCACATGGATAGATCAAGAAGATGGATATAGAAAACATAGATGGTTTTGATGTTTACTAAGTGAACGGCGTTTCCCATATCTGTCTGAAGGCCTCCGCCAAAATGAACCTATCCTAATGGATTGAGATACTAGTCTGACTAATATCAACACACTGGCATATACAAGGGTACCAGTGGTCGATAACCTAACTCTAGGTCAACACAACTGGCATATACAAGGGTACCAGTGGTCGACTTTATTGAATTTATTCCTTTTGGTCAAATGGTCTGGTCTCAATCTTAGTTCTAGAAGTTCTCATAAACGGTCTACCCAACAGCAAAGGTGTAGACGAGGATAAATTTTCATCATTCATATCAAGAACGTAATACAATCCATAAAATAAAATAGTACTTAAAAGTATAACAATTTGCAAAGTCAAAGAAGGAGGCGTTATATAAAGAGATTTATGAGATATTCAAGAACATCCAAGTGAACATACCACTCCTTGAAGCGATAAGGCAAGTCCCTCGCTATGCAAAGTTTTTAAAGGAATTATGCACTAACAAGCACAAATTCACCGGTAATGAGATAATGAGTGTGGGGGAAAACCGTACGGCGTATCTTCTAAAGGAACTCCCACCTAAATTAAAAGATCCTGGTAGTTTCACTGTACCTTGCACAATTGGTAAGACAAGATTTACAGAAGCTTTGCTAGATTTAGGTGCGTCCATTACTGTTATTCCTGCTTCAATTTATGAATCCTTAAATCTTGGTCCTCTCAAAAGTACGGTGTAGTTATAGAACTTGCCGATAGATTTAATGTTTACCCAAAAGGGGTTGTGGAAGATGTTTTGGTGCAGGTTAACGAGCTGATTTTTCCTGCAGATTTTTATGTTCTAGATATGAGGGATGAAGATTCACCCTCGTATACGCCTTTGCTGTTAGGTAGACCTTTCATGAGAACTACTAGAACTAAAATTGATGTTTTTAAAGGCACCATAACTATGGAATTTGACAGTGAACCCATAAGTTTCAACATCTTTGAGGCTATGAGATGCCCGAGTGACGTACGTTCTTGTTTTTCAGTTGATATGGTTGATTCTTTGGCTTAACAGATGTTCGAGTTAGATGGCGATGATGCATTAGAGAAATCCCTAACGAAGAGTTTAGATTGTGCAAATCATAATGACATGAAAAGTGATATTGAAATATGTGATGAGCTTAAATAAGTCATTTGCTCTCTTGATACATTACAAGAACTTTCACCTAGAAATGATGTTTCTTATATTTCCTTACCTTGTACTAATGAGAAACTCTTTCCATCGATTTTGCAGGCACCTGTCCTTGAATTGAAACCTCTTCCAGATCACCTCAAGTATGTCTATTTAGGTGATAAGGAAGAGTTACCGGTGATTATTGTTAAAAACCTTACCAAGGTGCAAGAAGATAATCTTATTCGTGTGCTAAGAGAGTACAAGTCTGCATTGGGTGGACCATTGCATATATCAAGGGAATCAACCCTTCCATGTGTAGGCACCGAATACTTCTTGAGGAGGGGGAAAAAACAAAAAGAGAATCTCAACGTCGCTTGAACCCTCCGATGATGGAAGTGGTCAAGAAAGAAATCCTGAAGTTGTTGGATGTAGGTGTTATCTATACCATATCCGATAGCAAATGGGTAAGCCTGGTTCAAGTCGTTCCAAAGAAATCCGGTATCACAGTGGTGAAAAATGAAGATAATGACCTAGTTCCAACTAGAATTCAGACCGGTTGGAGAGTGTGTATCGATTATCGAAAGCTCAATTCTACCACCCGAAAAGACCATTTCCCCTTACCATTTATTGATCAAATGCTTGAGAGATTGACTGGACACTCTCACTATTATTTTTTATGAATGGCTTCATTTGGATTGTTTGGTATTTGGGATTGGATAGATGGTACTGAAGAAGATGTAGATCTGTCGGATGAGGAACAAAAGCTAAGAAGTTGAGAGAAAATGGAGTTTTCTACACTGTCTGGTATGCCCATAATGCATCATTGAGTCTAAAGCTCCAATCTTTCCTTGTAGTATTCACCGTCTTCTCTAAAATGGACTTGATCTCCCAGTTGGAAATTTCATCTTGTCCACTTGTTTGCGGATAATACGGAGTGCCAACTTTGTGAGTAACGTTGTATTTCTTGAGAAGAGCGTGGAAGGATCTCTGAAAATGATAACCTCCATCGCTAATCACCACTCGAGGTGTGCCAAACCTAGAGAATATTTGTTCCTTCACAAACTCACAAACAACTTGAAACATAATCAACAACAAGAATAATATAAAGATTCTCATACGAATTCACAAAAGGCCCCACAAAATCGATACCCCAAACATCAAATATCTCTAAAGGAGAATTGGTGTTAGTGGCATTTGATTTCTAGCACCTAGATTGCCGGTTCGTTGGCACCTATCACAAGCTTTACAAAACAAGTATGCATCTTTAAATAAAGTTGACCAATAGAAACCACTCTCAAGAACCTTGAGAGCTGTTCTCTTTGAACCAAAATGGCCTCCACAAGCATATGAATGACAGAAATTAAGAATAGATTGAAACTCAGAATCTAGGACGCACCTTCGCATTATTTGGTCAGCACAATGCTTCCATAAATATGGTTCATCCCATGTATATTGCTTGGACACTTTATTGAGTTTCAACTTCTGAAAAGTAGACATGGTACTTGGAACTTGTCCCGTCACCAAGTAGTTCACAATATCAGCGTACCATGGAGTTTGGTATCAATTGTAAAGAGTTGCTCATCTGGAAAACTATCATGCAAAGGAATTGCTTCTTCGGATGCTATCAAGCGACTCAAGTGATCCGCTACGGTATTCTCACTGCCCTTATTTTCCTTAACTTGGAGATGGAACTCTTGAAGAAGAAGAATCCACCTAATGATCCTTGGCTTAGCGTCTTTCTTTGTTAGCAGTATCGGAGTGCAGCATGGTCGGAGAAAACAATCACTTGCGTACCAACCAAATAAGATCTGAATTTTTCAAGCGCGAACACTATGTCCAAGAGCTCCTTTTCGATGGTTGAGTAATTTATTTGTGCGCCATTAAGAGTTCTAGAAGCGTAATAAATGGCATACGGAACTTTACCATCTCGTTGTCCCAACACGGCTCCAACAACGTAGTCACTAGCATCGCACATCATCCGATAGATCTACATCTTCTTCAGTACCATCTATCCAATCCCAAATACCAAACAATCCAAATAAAGCCATTCATAAAAAAAAATAGTGAGAGTGTCCAGCCAATCTCTCAAGCATTTGATCAATAAATGGTAAGGGGAAATGGTCTTTTCGGGTGGTAGAATTGAGCTTAATCGATACACACTCTCTAACCGGTCTAAATTCTAGTTGGAACTAGGTCATTATCTTCATTTTTCACCATTGTGACACCGGATTTCTTTGGAACGACTTGAACTGGGCTTACCCATTTGCTATCGGATATGGGATAGATAACCCCTACATCCAACAACTTCAGGATTTCTTTCTTGACCACTTCCATCATCGGAGGGTTCAAGCGACGTTGAGCTTCTTTTGTTGGTTTTGCCCCCTCCTCAAGAAGTATTCGGTGCATACACATGGAAGGGATGATTCCCTTGATATCTGCAATGGTCCAGTAGTCACTCAAAGGTTTTGCTCCAATCCGGCGGTTTGATGATGGGTGCAGCAGTCAACAACTCTTTCAAGGTATCAAAAGCCTTTTTGCACTCCATATCACAATCAAAGGTCACATCTTTTTGCAACAGTCGGCACAAGGGCATTGCAATCTTGGATAAATCCTTGATGAACCTCCTATAAAAACCTGCATGGCCAAGAAAAGAACGGACCTCCCTCACAGTTGTGGGGTATTGTAAGTTTTTAATCACATCTATCTTGGCTTTGTCCACTTCTAATCCCCTAGAGGATACAATATATCCTAGAACAATACCATGATTCACCATAAAGTGACACTTTTCCGAATTTAGCACCAGATTGGTTTCTACGCATCTTTTAAGTATAAGTGTAAGGTTATCTAAGCATTTGTCAAAAAAATCGCCATACACACTAAAGTCATCCATAAACACTTTTATGATGCTAGCAACATAATCTGAAAATATACTTACCATACAACGTTGAAAAGTGCCAGGAGCATTACACAAACCGAATGGCATACGTCTATACGCAAATGTGCCAAATGGACAAGTAAAAGTCGTCTTTTCCTGATCTTCCGGAGCTATTACAATCTGATTATACCCTGAAAAACCATCAGCAAAGGTGAGAGTGTCCAGGATGATTTCTGGCAAACCATGCCATCTTCCCGTAGAACTTGAGCACAAAGCTTTTTGGGCCATCAAGATGTGCAACATGGAGTTAGATGCTGCAAGGAAACAAAGAAAGCTTCAACTTAATGAATTGGAAGAAATCTGTAATGATGCATATGAAAGTTCGCGCATTTACAAGGAGAAAACTAAAGCTTTTCATGATAAGATGATTTCTCGAAAAAGTTCTATTATAGGGCAGAAAGTTCTCTTATTTCATTCTCGTCTTAAGTTGTTTCCCGATAAACTTAGGTCCCGATGGGTTGGACCATTTTTTATTACTAATGTGTTTTCTCATGGTGCAGTTAAGCTTTCTAGTCCCAAAACAGGGAAGATTTTTAAGGTGAATGGCCATCGAGTGAAACCATACTATGAGCAATTTGTAACGGAGAATCAAGAGGTCATAGAATTGACTGATCCACTCCCTCTGGAGGAGTAATTGGAGCTGAAAGTCGGGCTGACGACTTTAAAACAAGCGCTTAGAGGGAGGCAACCCATTTGTATCGTATTTCTTACCTTTCATTTTTTTTTAGTTTTTCTTGCGTTTTATTATGCTTGCATCATATTAGGAATTCCTTGTCTTGAATCATACATTAGAGTCCATTTTTCATTGAGGACAATGTCATGTTTAAGTGTGGGGGAAGGGTTCCATGAAAAAAAAAAACGATTGATGTTGGCAAAACTCCGACTTTTAGAGATTTTTGAAAAATTTAGAACGAACACTAGCCTTTCTAAGTAGGTGGAATTTTTTCTTGGCGATGAGGTATATATATTAGCTGAGTCGGGATTAGATGCCAACTAAATAGCTTGTTTAGTGTTCGTTCTCTAGTAAACCTTCACAAGACTATAACTCGTCCACTAGGGACGCTTAGTGGTTCAAAGGCTTGTTACATTCCGTTAAAAGTAACCGTAGCCTCGACGAGACGGAGTTGTTGTATATTAGATTAGTTTAATTTAATTTGCTCGAGGACTAGCAAAGATGAAGTGTAGGGGAATTTGATAGGTGTCTAAAACACCCAATTTTAATAACGCTTTCTTATACTTTTCTTCTTAGTTCTCTTAGAATTTTCTATATTACGTTATCTTTTCTTTGTTTTTAGGTACCATGGCTTGAAGTTGCAGAAAGGAAGGAAAAGCGCCACTAATTTTATTTTTTTCAAATGTTTTATATCAGGAAAATTCCAAGACATATACTCCATCATGTTTCAATTTGGTAACACCAAAATGGAACTTGTGTGGCGGTCATGTGGCCATTTCATGGAGTGCATTTTATTTATTTTTTTAAAAAAAAAAAACAGAAAAAAGAAGAAAAGAAAAAAAAAATGATTCAGAAATTGTGAGTGCTTGTCACACAAGCTCAGCACACATGGTGAACTGAAAATCCATAGAAGAGAAATTAGGTCTCATTTAGGCCTAAATCCGAATCGAGAAACCAATTCAAGCAGAGAGATGAAAGGGAAGAACAGTTGTGGGACCTGCTGTTGCTGATCCAAGATTCAGTTGCCGTCACTGCTAGCCAACGGCTAAACGCTCGTCTGCCAACGGTTGAGAGCATCCTGACAGCAACAAGGAAGAGAACGAGAAGATGGTGTTGCTGTCATCGTTTGTGAGTGAAACATCAACAAAGGAAAGGGGATCTGGAGCTGTTATTTAAATGGGTTTCTGATGGGTTATACTCGAATTCAAGAGAGCTGAGAAGGAAAGCCTTGTTTCATTATCTCTTTGCTCTGTCCATGTGCTATTGTTGTGATTGAAAGGCGCAGATTGATGAAGATTTAAAGTCTTTGATGGAATGATGATATGGGTTTGTGTTTAATTGAAATTACAGGGAATTTGAGCACTGAGCACATGTGATAGAGTTATCTCTGTCACCATTTCAGAATACACACAGCAGGTGTTTGATAAACAGCCTGAGAGAGCAGTTCTGCACCAACTTCTTTTTGTTGGTTGCTGATTGAACTGATGTGTGCTGGTGGTTCTCGACAGTTTGGAGATGCTCTGAAGATCAAGGAGATGGCATTGCAGATTGAGCTGAGTTTTAACAGTTGGTAAGAAAGGAAGAGCAAGGAGATGTGGCTGTATTCTAGTGGTTTTCAGCTGGAGTTCAGGGCTGAATTGGTCTCGATTAGGAGCTGACTTTGCTTGGAGGATTTGGGTATGAGCTGAACTCGCTAATGGGGGCAAAGTGGTTTGAGTTTTGGCGGAGTTCTAAGCTTGTATTGCTGCTGGGAAATCATGTCTTGGCAGTAGAAGAGAGACGAACCAAGTGCAGTTGGCAGGATCCTGAGTCGAGCATAAGCGGGAAGCTGGTGATGATGCTGCATCACTGAATTCTTTAGCAGAATGGTAATGATAGGTGGTCTGTTTTACAGGATTATGAACTGAGTTCTTATGGATGCTGTAATGGCTTGAACGCTTGAACTGGTGATGTTCTGTGTCATGTTCTTGAGCTTGATTTCAGCTGGAAAATCAGTGAAGTAAGGTGTATATGGCAGTTGTTAAGCTGCTGAGAAGATTGGTAGAGTGTGAGCCATGAAAGTAGCCGAGAGTACCAGCTGTTACCAATAATTTTAGGTGGTCTGGAGAGATGAGTTAACTTGAATCTGTTGGGGTTCTCAGTTTGTTTTGATGCCAGAAAAATTCTGAGCTGGTTAGCCGTGGCTAGAATAGTTGTCTGCAGTTCGTGGTTGTGAGGTTCAGGTGGAGTTATTGGCTACGAGAAAGAAGGGAAGAAACCACCAGTTTGATCCAGGTTTGGTGCAGTGGCTAACCAAGGTTCAGGGGCTGAGTACAAGGCGTGTCTGGCAATAGCAGTGGCTGACCAGTAGGGTGAGTTAACTTGGGTACCAATTTATCTCCTTTTTGGAAGGAGTTTCTTGCCGTGAAAACAACCAAGAAGAGGTGACTTTGGCGAGAGTTTTGGGAGTTGAATGGCTGAGATTGAAGGCTTACAGGGGTTGTGTATGTTTAGGATTATTGGGTGTTGATCAGGTCACAAATTTCCAGGGACAGAAAAGCTATATAAGGAGGCGCAGAAATACAAAGAAACCTACCTCTTTACCACCAGTTTAGTGCCTGCAACCTGCTTGGGAGAAGTTCTGAAAGTAAAGCTACACAGAAGCATCAACCTGAACCTGTTTTCTGAAGCTGCTGAATACCTCCACAGTGGTTTGCTTTCGCAATTGTTTAGCCTTTGAAACCTTATTTATTTTGAATATATCTTTGTGCATAAACCAAGAATATGAGTAGCTAATAACTTTATTGATTGGGGAGGATTTCAAAACTCCGAGCATGTTTTATTAATCAATTCAAGCAAGTTATTCTTTCATAAACATCTTTTGGTGATTATCTTTTACCGTTTATTTGACCATGAGAAGTATGCTTGGTATCTAAGTGCGCAATTAGGTAACTCGTATGCAACTCTAATGCTAGTATTGAGAACTTTGATCCGTAATTGTTAGAGTAATCTTTACATAAATAGCGGTGCACTATTTGTTGCAAAGGGATTTTGTATGCAATAGTGTGTAAAAGATAACCCTGGGTTAATGTGTCGAGCTTACGAACATGTAGCTAGGAACAACTTGATTCACAAATTTATCAATTGATTGAATTACACCTAGAGAGCTTATTTTAGGCGATTCATTTGATTAGAATTCGCTAGAGAACTTATTTTATGCGGTGATTTAAGGAGTTTTGGGGATAGCTAAGCGTACCTGCTTTCCTACGGTTGGTGACAATTGATTCTAATAAGAGATAAACGGGTACAATGTTGCGTTAACGGTTAGTAATGGTGAAGGATTTCTTCAACATCTTTATCTTGATATGAATGATGAAAATTCAGAAACTGTGAGTGTTATACAGTTGGTACTCTCGGGTATACAAAAACTGTGTTATACTTTAAGTACTATTTATTTTATGGATTGTTATTTGTTTTTTATGCCGTGTTTTAAGTTTTTTTTTTATGCGGTGTCATAAAAGCTTTATGTTTTCATTGTATTAGGTACATTATGCAGGGAGCTTTGTGTTGATAATTTTGCGAAAACTTCTCACCAAATCATTGTCTTCGACAATTGAGAATGCAACCATGCTTGAATTTTGAATTGAGAATTTAGGAGAAGAAGAATAGAATGAAACTTCACAAGTTTGGGGTGGGGATTTTGAGTTCATGTGTTGAGTTTATATAGAGAGGAGAAGTAATCTGAGTTTGGGCTGAAAATGTAGCCGTTAGACAAAGCGTTGAACCAAACAGCGCTTTGCCTAACAGCCGCAAGATCAAATTGACCGTTGAATCTCAACGGTAGGGAAGGCAGCGATGTACCGTTCAGCGCTTGGGCGATGCACCATTCAGCGCTGAGCAATCTCATCCATCAAATCAAATATGACCGTTGAATCTCAACGGTTCTAATTTAGTGGACGTTTGAAACCTCAACAACTATATTTTCAGGCTACTCTATAAATGGAGAACTGCTTCTCCATTATCCCTCACACCAAAATCAATTGATTATCTTCTTCATTGATTTTCTTCTTCTTCACATAATTTTGTGTATACAAAATTATGACACACTTTACTACAATTGAAGATGAGGCACTAATTTATGGTTGGGTTATAACAAGCGACGAACCGATTCATGGAAAAGATAAAAAAAAAAGGTGCGGTATTTTGGAGAAAGATTATTGAAGAGTACGATAAAATAAAAGGCACTAATGGTACCACAAGAGATAAAAAGTCATTGCAAACAAGGTGCAATACATTGAGAACCGAAGTGAAAAGATATCTCTCACATGTTAGGCCCTACTTCCGAAACAAACCTTCGGGGTTAGGTGAACAAGATTATGTAAGTACCTCAAAAAAAATTTTGACGTTTTCTTTATTCCATTTTGATCTGGTTCTTTCTTTTTCTAAAATTTTCCTTTTATTCTTTGTCTAATATATTTTTTTCCCAGTATTGTCTTGGACAACATAATTATGAAGCAGAGGTTGGAAGACAGCGGAAGACGAATTTGGAATCAGTTTTCCAGATCCTGAAGACCTATCAACCCGACTACAACCCAGTGATGAATAATGATGATGGAGCTGGTACTTCCACCCAACCTACTCAACAGACTCAAGCTACTCAAGAAAATGAAGCTGATAATATGGATGAAGATTTGGAAAATATGGCAAGGTTTGGTAGCTCCTCATCTACTCATAATTCTGAAACTTCGGACATATCTCGTAGAAGACGCTATTTCGAACAAACAGATGACGTTAGAAGTGGAGGGAGAGATCAAGCAAAGAAAAGGGATCGTGAGGTTAAAGCATCGCAGAAAGCATATGAAAAAAATGGATAAACTCATCAAACTTCTTGAAACCGCACAAGCACAAAGGGAGGCCAAGTATGAAACAGAGGAAGAGTACTTGAAGAAGAACATGGAAAACTCTACAATCTTGGCACAAACACAACAAAGAGAATCGGACATGAAGATTCTACGCCAAAACTTGGATGAATTACAGGATTGGGAGAAACCCCTCTACAAAATATGGAAGAACGAGATTTTGGCGCATCATGGATTGCTGCTTATCCCCTAAATTAAAGTAATATATTAGTAATAATTTAAGTTATTTAGAAGTAGGATTTCAATTTCAATGTAGTTTTTTTTATATTTTAAGTTATTTAGAAGTAGGATTTCAATTTCAATGTACTTTTTTTATGTTTTAAGTTATTTTAATTTTAATGTATTTTCTTAATTTCTTCAAAAAGCATTGTAACTTTGTTTTGCAATGTAATGGAAGATTTCCCTTACTTTGGCACATTCTCAAATTTTGAAACAAACAACCATTGGAACAAATTGCCAAACATTCAGAAAATCAAATTCTGAAGAAAAAAAATAGTCGTTGGTGAAAAAAGGGTCAAGCACTGAATGGTGCAACGCCAACACGTAGCGCTGAATGCAACAACGCCCAGGGGAGCGCTGAATAGTTCAGTGCTGATGCCCTGGAATATTCCCAAAACACTGAATCGTTCAGCGTTGGGACCACTTTTTGAGCGCTGAATCATTCAGCATTTCAATCTCGCTGCTACTTGAACTGCGAGCACTTGCTAGGAGAGAGAAGTAAACATAAGTAGTGTTAACTTTTTTCGCACACTTTTTTCTTGATTTGCAACACTTTTTGGCCAATCTAGCAGCTCAATCTAGCCCACAGGAGTTAGCCTTAGCTATATTCATCATTATTCTTGATGAGTTTAGTTGGAAACAATTTATTTGTTGGAAACTAAATAGTAAGTCAAAAGATGATCATGTGAAAATTTCCTTGAAACATCTTACATGATTTGTGTGAGACAGTCATTTGATGTCGACTCGGAATATTTCGTATTGATCATTCGATCACTTGAAAATTACTTATAAGCTAATAGTTTGTGGGAGACAGCTATTGTCGTCTTCTAAGGATGTTTCAATGATTGAAATGGGAGTTCAGAACAATTAAGCTTTGCCTGGATACGACACAATACGCATACCAGTATGCTAACTGTTGTGATATGATTCAGGTCCGGAAACCTAGTTTGCATACCAGTATGCGAACGGTTTTAACTGTTAAAGTACGGGAACCAAGTTTGCACACCACTATGCGAACGGTTCTACCTGAGTTAGGTCCGGGACAGAAGTATGCATACCGGTTTGCAAACTGTTGGACAAGACCAAAGTCCGGAACTATAGTTTGCGTACCCATTTGCAAACTTAGTGGTTAAAGTTCTAAAATCGGTTAAGTATGTTTTCATACTCATGAAGAAATAGATTTATAAATTAAGGAATGCAATCTTTGCAAACCGTGGCTTACTGTTCATGAATTGATTCTCATGAATCAAATCCGATTTTGCTTCAACTGTTTCTTGTATACTTCTATGAGATATATACAATTGAACAACTCTATGAGTAACACAATTAGCTTCATTTGATTATCTTTCATAATTGATTGATCATCATATTTGATATATAAGTGTTAGATGAATGTGGTTAAGAAAAAAGTTTCATATGGATAACTTCGGTTAACTATTGTTGAGCCAACTTAATATACACGTTTAGGTACGGTTACCCATATCTAAATGAAGGTATATTTCATTTATGTTTAACAAGATAAGACCATCTAACGGTAGAGAGATATTGCTTTGGCTTTAAGCAAACTTAGCTTTAATCTTAAATAAAGCTTTCATCTAACGGTGAATATTGAATGCTTTGTTTCTAAGTTAGCTTTGATTGTAAGCAACCCTGATTTGAATGACTATATAAGGGAGAACTCTAGCAACTGGAAAACCTAATCCCCACACTTTTGTGTGATACTAGTTGCGACTAGATTCGATTCTCCTTTAACCTAGGTTTTTCCTAAAACCATTATAGGTTGACGACTTAAAGACTTCATTGAGATTCTGAAGCCAGATCCAACTATTTGTGTATTCTGATCTTACTTGTTCTATCGTATTGAGTACTATCTTCTCTAAGATTTGCTCGAGATTTATCTCCGATAGGTAAGATATAAAAAGTAGTCACAAAGCTCTTCGTCTCATTCTTTGTGATTCCACAATAACTTCTTCTACTACCGTATAGTTAAGTTATTGTGAGGTGATTGATAGGTTGTTCTTCAGGAATATAAGACAAGATTATCAATTGGTTCCTATTCACCTTGATTTATCAAAAGACGAAAAAAAACTTCATAGGTACTTCTGTGGAAGACAGATTTATCTATCAAAAGAGACTTATCTGTGGGAGACATATTTGTTTACAAGTCTTCGAATTTTGGTAGTAACAACTCTTAGTTGTGGGTGAGATCAGCTAAGGGAATCAAGTGCGTAGAGTCCTACTGGGATTCAGAGACGTAAGGAATGCGACTATACCTTAATCGGTGTGAGACTTGGTTAGGCTCAACTACATTCCAGTCTGAAGTTAACTTGTAGTAGGCTAGTGTATGTAGCGGCTTAATACAGTGTGGTTTTCAAATCTGGACTAGGTCCCGGGGTTTTTCTGCATTTGTGTTTTCCTCGTTAACAAAATTTCTGGTGTCTGTGTTATTTCTTTTCTGCATTATATTTGTTTATATAATTGAAATATCACAGGTTGTGCGTAGTACAATCAATTGGTAAATCCAACCTTTGGTTGTTGATATAAATTGATTGACAGTTGAACATTAGTTTTTGGTACCGTTCAAGTTATTCTCATACCAATCAGTTCACGGATTTCATCCTGTTGATTTACTGATTGATTTGAGAATGAGGTATAACTCTTGGATATCTTTCCTTGATTGAGTTTGATTGTCTTGTTGATTCCCTTGGAATTATATTGGATTTAGTCCATACATATTGCCGAAAGAAATATTGAGTGTGGTTGTTAGACCCCCTCTTTTTCAGTATGCTAGATAATATTGCATGAGAGATTTCGGTATATTAGTTGGACTACAGTTGGAATTTAATGAAAACCCGAAAATTGGCATTTATTTTATATCTTTGTATTTTTTCGGATTTGGAAATTCCTTGTTATCCAAACTACCTTGGTCATTATAAATAGTGAAGTTTGTTCTTATTACAAACTTGTCCTGGAACACACAAAGAGGAAAGCTCACTAGTAGTATTCTCGTAATACTATCTCAAAAAGGAAAGTAATCTAATTAGATGAAATTTCTTATGTCCGCTTCATTTAAAGACTTCTTTGGGATGAAGAAGCTTTTAGTAGTACTTTTGGTGGGAAACTGAATTGTATTGTTAATTTAGTTTTCGATTACTAATTTGATTGACTAATTGTAAAGTTGAATATTGATTGCACCTAGTTTGTTTATTTTGTGATCCTTCTCTTCTGATATAAGGTCACTCGTACTAGATCAGGTTTTAACAATTTCAGATACGGTCTTTATTGATTGAAGATCTGAAGATAGGACTTGTGATCATCCATTGTTAACAGACTCCCTCCCGTTTGTGATCGATCACAATGGAATCAAGTTGTTTGTGCATGTACATTAAAGACTGAAGATTTTAAGACTAGAAGATTTTCTTTATTAATAGTCTGAACTTTGTGAGTATACTTCGTGCACACTTAATTGACCGGGATCCGAACAAGTTGTTTATCTTTGATAGACTTTTATAACTTGTTGTATAGATCGACGATCTATCATTTGTAGGTTATCTATAGGATACAAATCCAATAGATTGTAAACTAAGGTTTGATTATTTCGGAAATATATATCTTGGTTGATCTAAACAGATATAAAAGAATGTATATTGATTAAACGGAATATCCTTTGTAACTCAACTATATCTTTGATTAACTTGGTTAATCAGTGAGATTGATAAAGTGGTTACCAAAACGGGTTCGTCCTTTACTATTTCAGAATACGATCCAAATGAGTTGAGTGCTTGAAGTCTTCACAACGGGTGAAGAAACTTAAGATAGTGGGCTCTATCTTAGGACTCACATGGGTAGATCAAACTGGTAGTAGGCGTAGGGATACTAGAGTAACTGAGTTACTTGAAGTTAGTTTACATGATATCGATATACAAAAATTGGTGATAGTCTTTGTATAGCGGCTTAATTCTGAGAGTATTTAAAACTGGTCTGGGTCCTGGGTTTTTCTGCATTTGCTATTTCCTCGTTAATAAAATATTTTTGTGTGCTTTTACTTTACTTTCACATTAATTATCGTTTTAGTTATAATAAAGTAAACGCACAAGTACGTTATTCCAACACTTGGGGGTCTGATCCTAATAGTTAGGTTCGGTTCGATACCTATTTTATATACCTAGTGTTACCTTGTTGAAAAGTAATCTCCTTGACAGTACTTGTCTGAATTAGATTACACAAAGTATGTCTTAAACAGATTGATATCGAAAAAATTATGGTGTACTTGGTACCCTCATCATTTCAATTGTCCTATGTTTAGGCCAACAAAAGCATTAACAATCATTCAGTTATCAATTCTTTTTCAGAATCGAGAATCAATGGAATTTCGATAAACATTCTAAATATCCAATGTATAAGTGTCTTGATAGATGATAAGGATCCAACTTTTGCCTAGTCCCTATACATACCCTCTAGAAAAGATATATTAGTTAAAAAAATAAATTTAACCATAAGTTATTCAAATTTTAAAGAAGTTAATTCATAATTAATATCTTTAATTTTACCTTTTTTTTACTGCTCTATGAAGAACGAAATATGCGCAATTATATCTAATATAATAATTGATTTAAAATATGATACTTGTCGGATTGAGCGGTTCGATTTGTTTCATTTAACTAGCTTACTGTACCTAAACACTTTTTTTTTCTTGGATAGTTAAAGTGATTTTTTAAAATGCAACAATTGCACATTTTGTTTGAGGAAGACTAGGTGGTAGTCCATCTATTCCCCTACCACTACATGTCTTTTACAATGTATAATTACAACATCAGTTCTATACATACAGTAGAACCTCTATATAAGAATATCCTTGGGACTACAGAAAATATTCTTATATAGAGGTCTACCTTGAAAACATCAAAAAGGAATTGTTATATGTGTACCTAGGAAAAATACATACATACGCATCAGAAACATCATAATGTATATGGGTAGCAGAAATACTAGTTAAGTTTTGTTTAGTTTTACAAATAAGGATATATGAAGCTTGATGTATAACACAACCCACACAAAACTCAACCACGACACATAAAATTTTATTGCGCTGTGAAAAGACGAAGGTACCCAAATATACCTCAATCTAAAACTTTTCCACCTATAAGTCTTTTCCCCGAAAGTGATTGTATATGGACTGAGTCGAGACAATACAACTAATTGGTTCACCCTTCGTGTGATCGTCTATGGATACGAGATCGACACAATACGACAACAAAATAACTTGTGTGATTGACTATGGATACAACGAAGTATGTTTACTTGATAAAAGGTTCGGACTTAACCAAACACAATAAGATTGCTATCAAGTAAATTGGAATTAACGTTTGTGTAATTTACTTTGAATTATAATAACAACAAGTATAATTGCGGAAAATAAAAGTAAATGACACAACAAGATTTTGTTAACGAGGAAACCGCAAATGCAGAAAAACCCCGGGACCTTGTCTAGAATTAAATACTCTCAGGATTAAGCCGCTATAAAAAATCTAAACCAACTTGGTATAGTTGAGACCAAAAAACTAAACCTGTAGTTCACCTAGTTCCGTCAGTATCCCTACGCCTCCAACTTGTAATAAGTCACGCACTTGGAACAATTCCTTTGGTTCGTATTCCAAACAGTAAAGAAACAACAAATCTGTTCGGTAACAACTATTTTCAACCAAGTGATATGAGTTTGACAAAAGACTCTTCCGTTTATCCCAATAAACTCCTTTGTAGGTCCTTAGATCTATCTCAATAATAACTACCAAAGTAATTGTATCCAGATTTTGCAATCAATACTTTTAATCACAAAGAAATGTATTGATGCCGATCTACTCAACTAATCTATCAAATATATCACAAAGATAAATCGATTATAGTTGGATTCTTTTCCAGACGAAACAAGTATTGTGCACACCAAAGATTATGAACCCAAATCAGAAGTCTTCTTCATCTTCAAATCTTCTTAGATCTTCAATAAACACCTGCACACAATCAACTTAAATCTCTTGTGATCAATCACACACAAAACGGAGTCTGTTAACAATGTATTATCGCAAGATCTCTTTAGATCTACAAACAGTCTAAAGATCCCCGTCGAAACTTCGATCTAGTTTGAGTGAATCTTATATCAGAAGAAAAGATTCTCAAGCATAAACAAACTAGGTGCAATCAAAGTTCAACCACCGTTAGTCATTCAAATCAATCGAAAACTAATAATAAACGATAATTATCTAGTTTCCAACCAACGGTACTAGTAGAGCTTCTCAATTCCAAAGAAGTCTTTAAACTGAGCGGTCGTAAGAGATTTCGCCTAATTAGGTTACTTTCCTCTCCAAATAGGCGGCTTCACCAGTAACAACACAACTAGATAGTTTTGCTGGCTCTGAGGATTAGTTTACTCGAAATGTGAACTTCAATATTTATAGACAAGGAAGTTTGGACACCAAGGAATTTCCAAAACCGAATATTCTCAAAGATATGCAATAAATCCAAAAACGGTTTTCATAATTCCTGTAAATGCTCTGTCTAATTAATGACCGAAATCTCAGTAGAAAATCTCCAAATAGTAAACGCACATTACTAATTTTTATTTTCTAAAGATATGCATTTTAATTGTTGGAAATAAAAGCATATAAAAACTAAAAACCTTAATTAAAAGATTCTCAATTTATTTCGATCCGGGATTCTCCCTTAGCTATTAAGGAATATCTTTGAACAATAAAAGATAAGAATTACTGCACATGTTCAAAGTATGTCGACATCTTTACTTTGTAAATCCTTTTTCATATTTACAATCTTGGAACCGATTTGCCACACTTCCAAACAAGTTTAGAATTGGTTCATCTGACTTCCAAGAACTATGTGATTGATTATCCTATCAAATCACCATTAATGGTTTTCACGGTTCTACCTCAACATAAAGTCAGTTATACCTCCAAGTGGGTACTAGGATCGGTTACACTAGTTACCATAAAATGGCTAAATAAGTACTAGGATCGGTTACCACTTCTTTTGGTAAAACTTGTGATCAGTTGACCAAGTTATAGGATCGGTTACACCAACTTACTAAAACTTGTTAAACCTCTTACAAGGATTGATTAGACTCTCTCTTGTGATCGGTCACACCTCTTACTAGTATTTAGTCACACCGAATTCAAGATATCGATCTTACCATATTCGGTGATTACTTAAGATCGGTTTCACTAATAAAAGTCATACCAATACAAAAGTCAGGCCTTGTGAATAGTTTTACCAAGATGCATAAACAAGTTATGAGCGGTTATACTAAACAGACATATTAGTAATTCAAAAGATTTGCAATGAATAACAATACCAATAAGCCTAGCGATTTCCCTTTTGATTCACAAAACAAGTTTATGAATTTACTTCCTTTAAACGAATGTAAAACATTGTTTCCTAGGACGAAATCTTCACCCATACCCATACATAATCACAATAGCATTCATACGATTATGTCGATGTCTTATATACGAAGTTCAAAATATAAACGTTATACGTCGTATTGTATTCCTTAATACTATGTCTAACTAGAGTATAATCATTCACAGCTTCGCAATTATGTTTTTAATATGCACGACTTGAAAGATACGTTAGGGAATGAAACAGTTCAAGTCAAATATTACTAACCTCAAGTGGAAGGATGATGTCGTCGTTGTAGCTCCTTACTTCTTCTCATTCTTCAAGTCTTCACATAATACTTGTAAGTCTCATATCCTAATTCTTTCAAGCCAACCTATACGAAGTTGACTCTAGTAAATAATCAAGCGACTCTTTAAATGAGTTTTGGTTCACTAAAATATGGCAACCAAACTTGACATACCAACGCTTGGTGGGTTCAACCGTGCTATGCTCTAAAAATCTCCCCCTTTGTAAATTTTAGTGATAAAACTCTTACATCATATGGATAAACAAATTACAAGAATTCATTATACATACGCTTGATTCCCAAATTCAACAACACAATAACCTGTATACATTCAATTCATGAATGTCGCTGTTGACATTATAATAACAAAGCTAATACTCCCCCTAAAGGTAAGATAGGTAGATTTTCAATACGCATGTCTTTGTTATTTCCATCATCATATGATATGTTACTACCCCTTAGTTTATGCTTTACTCTTTCGTTAGATATAACGTTTAAGCACCATTGTTCTTTCCCTTAGTGATACCAAATCAATACAAATCAATATCAATATCGCTTGTTTACTCCATATATTTCTCCCCCTTTTTGTCACAAAATGACAAAGGTACGAGCAAATAAAGTACAAACTGAAAGGATCTTACAAATCTTGCAAAGAGACTTGCAAACCCTATAAGAGTTAAGCACGAGGGTTCCACAAACCATTTTTGATGACCAATATCAAAACCGAACCTACAAAGTAATTTTGTTTTGATATGTTACCAAGGAAATAATTGCCCGAAGCAATTTTCCCTAATAGTTTATCAAGCCAAAAATCGACTAAGCACCTTAGTTCCTTTGTTAAACCGATTGTACAAATACAATCGCTTGTTCGATAAGACCAAAATAAAGATCAGAATTAACTCTATTTTTCTCATCAGGCTCTAGTCATTCTCATCAATAACTTATACCTTTCACTTTTAAACAAGATAAGTACTAGGTTAGTTAACTAGCATCTCTTGTTAAGGTATTCGATTAGACTTGAATGACCGAAACCTCCACTTTGATAAGTCTAACTAAGATCAGAATTAACTTAGTTTCTCTTATCCGGAATCGAATTGGACAAACAATTCATCCCGAAAACCTTTTCTTTTGTAAAGCCATAAACAATTCATACAAACCAAATAAATCAACTTGCATAATTATTTACCTCAACCGGAAACAATTGAAACAACATAGTCATTAAAGTACTGCAATTGCACCGTAATTTCGTAAGCCTAAACAATTGATACCAAACCATAAAGCAAGATAACAATAGTTTTTCTTAATCGGAAACAATTGAATCGAACACACATCCATACAAAAATAATGGAATAAAACATTAATTGTACCGAAATTTTGTTAAGCAAAAGCAATAAATATATGCGATAAAATCAGGCTTTTCTTAAACAGGAAAAAAATTAACTAACAAATTCGTTACCTCATATTCCGCATCCTCTTCTCCCCATAAAGATATGTCATTAAGCGCAAGTTCACATAGAACTCTCCCCCGTTATGTTGTCATCCTCTCGCAAAACAAAAGAACAACAACAAAGAGCAACCTTTACCATAGAAAGGTTGAAAACCGGTTTTAACTTATTGCAATGCAAAAGTTGAAACCCCGAAACACATATGTTTTTATGCTAATCCAAAATGATTCTACATATTGTGACTTTTTCACATATTGTTTGAATCAGAACCCCTTATGATCCTTTGATAAAGCCTACCAACATGGGCTAGAACTCAATCCCGCTAAATCAAAAAGTCACCCAAACCATTAGGGTTCACACATATGAGATCGAATATTAAGGTCATGAAAACCGAAATCAAACATCCCATAAACATATATAGCAATAAGATAAAACATTCAAGCACAGGCTATGTAATCAAAAACTATCACAAGAAAAATTATAAAATAATAATTGTATTCATAAATAAGATAGTTCTACTCAAATAGACCTTATTGAAAGAAATAAAAAATTGATGTCTATTTTTCCTGAGATCTTTAAACAGATTATTAAGGATCATCTTCAATGTCCTCGAATTTTTCAGGATCTTCATCAACAACATCTCGACTGATATCTCGGATTCTGCACACAGTACCTTGATTATGTTCACAGGATAAAGCATTAACCTTTCGATTAATATTCCAAGCATACTCCTTATTACCGATTCCAAGTTTAATCAGCTTTTTTTGATTACAGATAACAGTTCTTAGTAGTGCTGCCTGTCTATAATGAGTTTCAATAGTACTGAGGAGGACTTATCGTAGATTGATAATATCAATCTTAGCATCCAAACTGTTTTGGACAAGGAGATGAGTCACACCTTCCTTTTCATTTTCTATCTCTTCACAACCAGATTTCTTGAAGGTATCATCAAGATGAACAGTTTCTTTATAAGTCATTCCACTCAAGGCTTTCAGAAGTTTCTCAAACATGTTGAGTACATATACTATAAATACCTTTAACACATACCTAACATAAATGTTAGCCTTACATAAATAATTCTGACAAGATTTGAAAGGATTTTCGTATCTTATGTGTTACGGATTCACAACTTTCTTCGAAAAGAAATTATCTTCTAGATTAGTATCAAGAGATACTTTTTAGATAGGACACTTATCTTGTTTTACACAAGTTGTTTGCAAGAAAACCTTTCTACACATGGAGACAGATTAAACATCTTCAGGTAGATTGTGTAAATTCTCTATGTTGAATAAGAGATTATCGACAGGATACAGATAGCCCAAATATGTGTGCTTCCTTACATCAGAAGTGGGCCTTGTAAGGATGTACATTCCAACACACTTAAGCATTGGGGTGAGGATCTTCCTCACTAAATACCTTTTGAGGAATTTCTTCCTTCTTACTGTTAGGGATATTATCATGATCCCTAGTGTGGGTTTTGAATCCATCCACTTCAGGAATATTGTGAGATGCTATATCCTTGATTACATCTTGTGCCCAGGATGGTATGTTCCTTGAACTTGAACTCGTGTGGTCTAGATCTGCCATCTGACAAATTGCTGATGTCTTTAGTTCAAGACATTATATATGTCCTCTTAAGGTATCCATTCCTTGTTGGAAATATTTTTCTAAAAACTTGTCTAGATATACCTTTCGACATGTCTTTGTAAGAAGATCTTCAATAAGGATCTTATTCCTTATTTATGAATGCTGCAGCAATTGTGTAAGAATTTCACACTATGTAGTCTGTTGATGAACTTCGTTGCATAGAGCCAATTTTTGTTCCTCATAATCTATCATATTATTTTGAAGACTGAGTGTTTCTCGTTTTCCTTCACAAGTTCTTACATTCGTTTGAACAATAAGTTCTAGGACATCGTCTAGACTGTCAATGGTTTTTCCCTTTTCTGAAAAGTTTTTAACATGTTTGAAAAATCTTTCCAACGCTTTACGAAATTCAGAACTTGGGAAGACTAGTGAATCTAATCTCTTTTCACAATTAAAAACAGACAATTTTTCACTAGAGATTGGAGTCGGATCCAAAACATATTTCTTGAGTTTCAGATTCATTCTTTTCTGATCAGGAACTTGATTCGCAACCAAGTCATTAGTCATAGACTTTTTCTTTGATTTTCGAAAAGATTTACGAGATTAATTTTCATTGACTTTCTCTGAGATCTTATTCTCATTATCTTGACATACGTTAACTGAGTTCTTCATAAGTTTAGCATTGCTTTTCTTATTTTGGCTCATATCTTATAGGTTGGATCACACCAAACACAGATTGTTAGATATTTTCGTGTTTTCCTGCTCTGATACTAATTGAAAATACGAGGGTACCCAAATATACTTCAATCTAAAACTTTTCCTCCTATAAGTCCTTTCTCCGAAAGTGATTGTCTATGGACTGAGTCGAGACAATACAACTAATCGGTTCACACTTCGTGTGATCGTCTATGGATACTACGACAACAAGATAACTTGTGTGATTGACTATGGATACAAGATCGAGACAATACAACAACGAAGTATGTTTACTTGATAAAAGGTTCGGACTTAACCAAACACAATAGGATTTCTATCAAGTAAATAGGAATTAATGTTTGTGTAATTTACTTTAAATTATAATAACAACAATTATAATTGCGGAAAATAAAAGTAAATGACACAGCAAGAATTTGTTAACGAGGAAACCGCAAATGCAGAAAAACCCTGGGACCTTGTCTAGAATTGAATACTCTCATGATGTAGGTACCGTCGAAATCCGTTAAGATCTCTAAATATCTATAATGGAAAAACACAAGGAAATTATTAATAAGAAGCCTCCACCCAACTTAGGGAGTTGGGACCCAAAATAAGCACTGGTCCAAATACAGAGATGAGTCAGGGAATCAAGATACGGAGTAGGAAGGTATGAGGCACCTAGTCCGTCCAATCTAAAGATTGGCCTCTACTTTATAATTGGGAAACTAGGGTTTGGATCGTTAAACGCAATATAAAATAACAAGCTCATAAAATAATGTAAGAATATTAAATGCGTCCGCTAGTTCTTTATCCAGCCGATCAAATTCCTTGTTCTCAAAACAAAACCCGATTATTGTTGTAAAATTTTCACAAATTATTATTAATATTATTGGAAACGGAACCAAAGAGACTCAAAGGTGGAAATCGGTATATTATTATTGTGTTTGTGATTGTGACAATTGAATTATTATTACTATCAAAATTCTCATGAATTAAAATGTCAATCTAGGGAAACCAATATATGCCTGCTATTATATATTCTCAAGCACTACGTAAATGGGCTGTTGTAATCAACGAATATGCAAAAGATCCAATTAAACTGATGCAAATGAATAACTTTACCGTGATAATGATGATAGGGACAATCAAACAGATGGTGCTTCTAATTAGCTAATTATGTTAGCTTTCAAAGTAATGAAAATTCAGCTCATGATCATTGTATTTCTGTAACTAGACAAGTCATTAAACCCAACTACTGCATGCATGAGGCCTATATTTTAATAATATGGATGAATCAGAAATGGATATCAGGTGTAGACGGAGAGAGTAATGGAACATGCAATTATCAAACAGGAACAAGAACTCCTCTTAATTATTATTTAATTGCAAACACAAAAAATCTTAGCTTGCGAACAGAAATATAGAAAAGACAAATGTTAAGCAAACCTGCTTTCGCTGAAAGATAATTATTATGTCACTTAGTTTGATATGAGCCAACGATGATCAATATCCGCAAAACCGTATCCAAGTCGCAACTTTCCGAAGTATATTTCTACCTAAAATTCTTCCCCTAAATTTCTACCCGAACTCCTTAGACTCTTTTTTCCTCTCCTGACACCAAAAAATGGCTCCCTATTTATAGCCTTACTCCCTTAACTACGATCTTAGGATTAAACGATCCAATCCCACAATTTTAATGGAAAACCTAAATCTCATTTCCATTTTAGCAAATATTATTCCTTTATTCTTTATATTATTTCATTTCATTTTTTAAATTAAAATATTTTCATTTAAACTTAAAATCTAAGCTTAGGGAGGCAAGTCTTGTGAACCAAGTAAAACAAAGTGTCGACATTTTGTTATTCGGGTGAACGTCCAACTTTGGTCTTCAGCACTAGTGGACTTAGTGGTGGACGGTGGATTCGGACTCACTATGGTATTCATCAGAACACTAATGGGTACAAGCTCATGGACTAACATTTTTAGAACAAATGTGACGTACTCTTGTCTTGCTCTTTCACCCATTTTAGTTACTACCTTATGACCATGAATATAGGCCTCCATCACCCTTAATGTCTAAGACAGCTTCGGATACAATTTCGCGGCATACTAACGTCATCGTGAAAAATTGGGGTGTCTACAGTTGTTCCTCTTTGGCGGAGGTTTTGTAACTGAATGCCAAAGACATACACATCAATTTTGCACATTTAAAATGTCGGATTCCGTGCTCATCAATTATCCGGAATGACACTAGAAAGTTCATCCGAATTATTTCTAAGTATTTTGATTGTGCACCCGTACACATCCTCATGATAGAGATCATGACGAGGCGGTACTTGTGCTATACCAACTATTGCGAAAACAGGTTGCGCTTTATTATATTAATTATTCTAACCACATGCTACATCATCACATCGATTGCATCGTCTTGGTAGCGTCTCTTCAATCTTTAAGACTTTGCTCAAATATTTTCATCATCTCTTGTCCTTTCTACGATCCATATGGAGCTTTAAATAATTTGCCTCGAGTATTCTTGATTGCCACAAGCCTCACTTTGCTTTCGAGTTTTGCGTCCAAAGTCTGGAGAAAGCTTGTAATTGATGACCTTGCAAAAGAACTATTAGTAGCACATGTTCCTAATAAATACTAAAAAAAAAAAATTATCATTATTTTTTTTTAAATTTTTTTTTTCTTTTCTTTTAATTATTATGATTATTAAGAAAACAAAAACCTAGAAAATAATTTTCAAAAATAAAAGGTGAAAAACAAAATACTCAATATATACAAAGGTTTAGGAATCCTGACCTGCCACGTGTCTGATAGATGCCACCAAAAATATTACCGTCCCCATCTAAATTTTCAAATTTGTCAATCCACCCAGCTATAATTAACTTCATCAATTGACTTCAAACTGTAAAAACGTTCCACGATCTTGCTGCTTTCCAGGGATGACATTCGATGATTCAAATCTTCAATTTCTCCTCGCGACTCTTCCTTTCCTCTGTCTCTTTTAGGTGCTACTCAATTTTCCCAAGTGGCTGTTTAATAACCATTTCTTTTCAATTTTTTTTTTTTTTGCTTCATTTCATTTTTCATTTTTTTTCATTTCATTTCATTTTTCATTTTTTTTTCATTTCATTTTTCATTTTTCATTCATTCATTTTTTTTAATTATTATTATTATTATTATTATTATTTTAAATCTATCCGTTTGGACGTCCGTTGCTCATAGAACTTTAGGAGATGACTTACAGGACTAATGATGACATACAAATGGACTAACATATCTCTCTCTAAATTGTTGACTTGAAAAGACCGAACACTATGATAAAAGACTGAAACGCTCCAATGACATGGGCCCAATATGATGATGACGGTGCCCCTATTTATTTTTATTTATTTATTTTGACGAGGGCTTAACATAATGACGGCTCTGCTCTTAGTAGATTACTTTTTTTTGACACTATAATAAATCCTCTATTTTTCTAATTATTATTATTATTTTTTTAAATCTATCCGTTTGGACGTCTGTTGATCATAGAACTTTAGGCGATGACTTAGAGGATTAATGATGACATATAAATGGACTAACATATGTCTCTCTAAATTGTTGACTTGAAAAAACCGAACACTATAATAAAAGACTGAAATGCTCCAATGACATGGGCCCAGTATAATGATGACGGTGCCCCTATTTATTTATTTATTTAATTTTTAATTTTTTTGACGAGGGCTTAACATAATGACGACTCTGCGCTCAGTAGATTACTTTTTTTTGACACTATAATAATTCCTCTTTTTTTTAATTATTATTATTTTTTTTTTAAATCTATCCGTTTGGACATCCGTTGCTCATAGAACTTTAGGAGATGACTTACAGGACTAATGATGACATACAAATGGACTAACATATCTCTCTCTAAATTGTTGACTTGAAAAGACCGAACACTATAATAAAAGACTGAAATGCTCCAATGACATGGGCCCAGTATGATGATGACGGTGCCCCTATTTATTTTTATTATTATTTTTTGACGAGGGCTTAACATAATGACGACTCTGCCCTTAGTAGATTACTTTTTTTGACACTATAGTAATTCCTCTTTTTTTTAATTATTATTATTATTTTTTTAAATCTATCTGTTTGGACATACGTTGCTCATAGAACTTTAGGAGATGACTTACAGGACTAATGATGACATACAAATGGACTAACATATCTCTCTCTAAATTATTGACTTGAAAAGACCAAACACTATAATAAAAGACTGAAATGCTCCAATGACATGGGCCCAGTATGATGATGACGGTGCCCTTATTTATTTTTATTATTTTTTTTTGACGAGGGCTTGACATAATGACGACTCTGCCCTTAGTAGATTACTTTTTTTTTGACACTATAATAATTCCTCTTTTTTTTTAATTATTTTTTTTTAAATCTATCTGTTTGGACGTCTGTTGATCATAAAACTTTAGGCGATGACTTACATGACTAATGATGACATACAAATGGACTAACATATCTCTCTCTAAATTGTTGACTTGAAAAGACCGCACTATAATAAAAGACTGAAATGCTCCAATGACATGGGCCCAGTATGATGATGACGGTGCCCCTATTTATTTTTATTATTATTTTTTGACGAGGGCTTAACATAATGACGACTCTGCCCTCAGTAGATTACTTTTTTTGACACTATAATAATTCCTCTTTTTTTTTTAATTATTATTTTTTTTAAATCTATCCTTTTGGACGTCCGTTGCTCATAGAACTTTAGGAGATGACTTACAGGACTAATGATGACATACAAATGGACTAACATATCTCTCTCTAAATTGTTGACTTGAAAAGACCGAACACTATAATAAAAGACTGAAATGCTCCAATGACATGGGTCTAGTATGATGATGACGGTGCCCCTATTTATTTATTTATTTTTGACGAGGGTTTAACATACTGACGACTCTGCCCTTAGTAGATTACTTTTTTTTTGACACTATAATAATTCCTCTTTTTTTTTACCGACTGACTTAAGGGGTCAAACATGGAGATGACTTGATAGACGCATTTATGTGTCTAATATAGCCCAATTGTATATATTGTTAGTACCCATTTTTGTACTTATGATGATATTTTATTTATTTATAGGTGTTTTTGGAAAAATAAGGTTTTGCGGCGAAAGTGACTGAATATGTGGCATTTGGACCTCTGTAAACAGTGAACAGGAAGTACCCCGAAAGTATGCCGGAAGCGCCCCAGAAATGCACCGGAAACGTCCCAGAAATGTCCCGGAGGAACCTAGAAAAATTACTATTCCCCCCCCCCAAAAAAAGGATGTTTCCACCCCAGTTGCTAAAGGGACACCCAACAGTGGTTAGGGGGACACCCTTTCTTCACGATTCAAAAAATGGCAGGAAAATCTTATGCCATGCACACTTCACTGGCAGTTTAAGGTTCGATCTTGTGTGGGCTTTGAGCGAGATTCAATCGCTGGAAATGATTGGGATGGACCTAATATAGCCTAACAGGCTTGGTACAATGAATTGGATCGAAAAACTTGGGCTGAACAATCCGTTAGAGAAGATCAAAGCTAAACAGCGACCGAAGCATCCTGGAAAGAATATATGTGGAAGATACTCGAGTAAAGAGGGAAGATATTGTACCTAGAAGGATATATATCGAATCCTAGAAGATAGAAATACCAAATATCTTCTATTAACGCATAATCAGAGTTTGAAAGGAAACAGAGGCGTGTAAAAGGAAACATGGAGAATAAAATCTCCGGTGACTTGCAAAGAAGAAAATGGAGTTATTACAAAGATATTCTCGGGATTTACGTGTCCTGTTGTGTATATAAGGTGCTTGGGTATCACAGTAGAGGGGGTCGAGAGTCTGGGGGGCTGAGGAGAGCCAGAGAAGAAGAAATTCGAGTTTTCCCAAACTCGGTTTCTGCTGCTGATGATGATGATGAATATGAAGAACACGAAGAACGGACATGCATCAGCAGTCGTTTTTCAACAGTGAAATAGACTCACAGACGTGGGTCGTAGGTGTGGGTCTTAGAGATACAATAACAATAGCACTTCTTCTGTGTCGTTCATTTTGGACGCTTTCTGTGGGTCGCACATTCACTGCTTTATTATTTCATCTCCATTTTCATCCTTGTAAACACCCTTTGAGCAATAAATAAATACTTTGAGCGTGTTTTTATCATGATGAGCTAAACCCAACACTGGGACGACGGAGGAGGTCGAATTTCATCCATGTGGTAATTTCATTAATTCTTTTATTTACTTTTTGCACTAATTTTAATTGAATTAAGATTTTAAATTAATTACTTGTGATTTCATTTGATGGAGTATGCTTAGTCCTAGGGGTTTTTGATATGCCATGCTTAAGAAATACAAGTAATATTTTATAAAATCTATCTTGGCAATAAACTAGAGTTAATATTTGTTTTGTTTTTGAACTATAATTGCTAGAATTAATTTCTGAACCATTTGAAGAAAAAAACGGCTGAATCTTTAGTCCCAGTACTCTTGCACATATTGTTAATATTTTATGTGTATATTTATTAAATCTAAAAATTCCATTTCCTTCACAAGTCTGAAACGAATCCTATTTACTATAACCCCACGAAAAATCTTTAATCATCTTGGCGCCGCCGACGCGGATTTGTGCTTAGGTAGAATTTTTAGGTTTTTATTATTATTCGTTTACTATTATCATGCATTTTCAACATCTTCGAGAAGTGCTTTCAACTCTACGTCGGGAAAAATCATTTGCAGCCATCAAGAAGTGTTCATTCATGACTGACCAAATTCTATTTCTCGGCTATGTCGTAACCAAGGATGGAATAAAGGTAGATGATTCCAAGGTTGAAGCTGTAAGAAATTGGACCACACCCACTACACTGCACGAGGTAAGGAGTTTTCATGGTTTCGCTTCTTTTTACCGGCGTTTTATTCATCACTTCAGCACCATTATGGCACCCATTACTGAATGCATGAAAGTAGGAAAGTTCTCATGGTCTGAGGAAGCTGACAAAGCCTTTGAAGCAGTCAAGACAAAACTAATAACCGCACCACTATTGGTGTTACCTGATTTCAGCAAGCCATTTGAATTACACTGTGATGCATCGAAGGTGGGAATTGGAGCTGTTTTGAGTCAGGAAGGACGACCTGTAGCATATTTTAGTGAGAAGTTGAATGGTGCTAAGACCAACTACAGTACTTATGATGTGGAGTTTTATGCCATAGTTCAAGCCTTGAAGCATTGGCGACACTATCTAATTCATAACGAATTCATTATGTTTTCTGACCATGATTCTTTAAGGCATATCAATAGGCAAGAGAAGCTTTCATCTAGACATGGTAAGTGGGCTTCTTATTTGCAAGAGTTCACTTTTGTACTGAAGCACAAAGCTGGGTCGCAGAATCAAGTTGCTGATGCTTTAAGCCGTCGAAGTATGTTACTCAACACCATGCGAACTGAGGTAATAGATTTTGATTCATATTCTGAACATATTCTAACCGATCCACACTTTGTGGAGATTGTGGATAATATCAGTCTAGGAAAACGAAGTGATTACCTTATGCATGAAGGATTTCTCTTTAAAGGTAACCAATTGTGTATTCCCGATTCTAGTCTTCGATTGAAGATTATTAAGGAGTTACATGACGAGGGGCACATGGGTAGAGATAAAACTTTCCAGCTTGTTTCAAAATCATATTACTGGCCAACAATGAGGCGTGAAGTTGCTAAATTCGTGGACAGATGTCGAATCTGTCAAGTTTCAAAAGGAAAAGCAACCAATGCAGGGTTATATATACCACTAAAAGTTCCAAGCCAACCATGGTCAGATTTGAGCATGGATTTCGTATTGGGTTTACCTCGAACTCAGAGGGGTCATGATTCAGTATTTGTTGTTGTCGACCGTTTTTCAAAAATGTCTCACTTTATTGCTTGCAAGAAGACTACTAATGCACTGAAGGTAGCTGAATTGTTCTTCCAAGAAGTGTATCGTCTACATGGATTGCCCTGTTCAATAGTCAGTGATCGAGACACAAGATTCCTTAGTTATTTCTGGAAAACCTTGTGGAAATTGGCTAATACAAGACTTAATTTCAGTAGTGCGTATCATCCTCAAAGTGATGGCCAAACAGAAGTTGTGAATCGTTCTTTGGGTGATATACTACGGTGTATGGTTGGAGACAATCCGAAAAGTTGGGACCAGAAACTTTGCCAAGCTGAATTTTCATTTAATCGTTCAGTCAACCGTAGCCTGGGTATGAGTCCGTTCGAGGTTGTTTATGGATACAATCCACGAGCACCAATAGATTTAGCTCGTGTTCCTGATTTGAAGAGAATTGAAGTTCGTGCTGAAGAACGTATCCAACAGCTGCAGCAAGTTCACAAGTTGGCCGAAGAACAGTTGCTTCGAGCTAATGAAAGGTACAAGGAGTCGGCAGATAAGAAACGCAGAGTTGTCGAGTTTGACGTAGGGGATTTTGTCTGGGCAATATTGACAAAGGATCGTTTTCCAGTTGGCGAGTACAACAAACTGAAGGCGCGCAAGATTGGTCCCTTGGAAATTGTCGCAAAGATTAATTCCAATGCATACAAGTTGAAGCTTCCAAGTCACATCCGTACTTCTGATGTTTTTAATGTCAAACACTTAGTGCATTTTTGTGGTGATAATTCTGATGATGATACGACAAATTCGAGGGCGAATTTCTCCCAACCCCGAGAGAATGATGCAGATGAGCAGGTTATAGCCTATTTGGAGGCTACAAATCCAAGTGTCGTAATTTAGATCCTTAGGGGTCCATTTCGATGGGAAACAAGCCAAAGAACAGGACAAGGAATCTTTGATTGCCTTGGTCTTCAGAATTTAGCCAAATTTCATCGTTTAGGGCATCAAACATACGTTTTTTCTATTTTAGGAAAGTTTTTATTTTGTTAATAACTCTTTCGTTAGGAGTCTGTTTGGGCCGCCGTTTGAGGCGAATTGTTTTATTTTATGAGTACTTTCATTATTTTAGGTCGACCAAAATTTGCCAAAAATAGCAAATTAGGGTCTGAGTCGGTTTAGGGGGTTTTTTCATCCTTTCTTGACTAGCAAGTTAGGGTTTTTCCCCAAGTCTATAAAAGAGTCCATCATAAATTGTTTAGGGCAACTTTTTTTTGGAATATATATCTTCTTTATCAAACTTTGTTCAAGTTTAATCGATTTTTATCTAAAGTTGGGAAACCGAAGTCTAGATATTAATCAACGTTCATAGTCGATATTCCTAGGAATATTTGAAGTCTGAACAACACTTCTCTTTTCTCTATTTTCTCTAATATCCGCTGCATCAACTTCGGACACAATTTCGCGGCATACTAACGTCATCGTGCAAAATTGGGGTGTCTACACAGGATTAAGCCGCTATCCAAAATCTAAATCAACTTCGTATAGTTGAGACCAAGCAACTAAACTATAATTCACCTAGTTCCGTATGTATCCCTGCGCCTCCAACTTGTAATAAGTCACGCACTTGGAATAATTCCTTCGGTGCGTATTCCAAACAATAAAGGAACAACAAATCTGTTCGGTAACAACTCTTTTCAACCAAGTGATATGAGTTTGACAAAAGACTCTTCCGTTTATCCCAACAAACTCCTTTGTCAGGTCCTTAGATTTATCTCAATAACAACTACCAAAGTAGTTGCATCTAGATTTTGCAATCAATACTTTTAATCACAAAGAAACGTATTGATGCCGATCTACTCAACTAATCAATCCAATCTATCACAAAGATAAACCGATTATAGTTTGATCCTTTTCTAGCCGAAACAAGTATTGTGCACACCAAAGATTATGAACCCAGATCAGAAATCTTCTTCGTCTTCAAACTTCTTAGATTTTCAATAAACACCTGCACACAATCAACTTGAATCTCTTGTGATCAATCACACACAAAACGGTGTCTGTTAACAATGGATTATCACAAGATGTCTTTAGATCTACAAACAGTCTAAAGATCCCCGTCGAAACTTCGATCTAGTTTGAGTGAATCTTATATCAGAAGAAAAGATTCTCAAACATAAACAAACTAGGTGCAATCAAAGTTCAACCACCGTTAGCCAATCAAATCAATCGAAAACTAATAATAAACCGCAATTATCTAGTTTCCCACCAAAGGTACTAATAAAGCTTCTCAATCCCAAAGAAGTCTTTAAACCGAGCGGACGTAAGAGATTTCTCCCAATTAGGTTACTTTCCTCTCCGAATAGGCGGCTCCACCAGTAACAATACAACTAGGTAGTTTTGCTGGCTCTGAGGATTATTTGCTCGAAATGAAAACTTCAATATTTATAGATGAGGAAGTATGGACACCAAGGAATTTCCAAAACCGAATATTCTCAAAGATATGCAATAAAGCCAAAAACGGTTTTCATAATTCTTGGAAATGCTCTGTCCAATTAATGACTGAAATCTCAGTAGAAAATCTCCAATTAGTAAATGCACATTACTAATTTTTATTTTCTAAAGATATGCATTTTAATTGCTGGAAATTAAAAGCATATAAAAACTAAAAACCTTAATTAAAAGATTCTCAATTTATTTCGATCCGGGATTCTCCTTTAGCTATTAAGGAATATCTTTGAACAATAAAAAATAAGAGTTACTGCACATGTTCAAAGTATGTCGACATCTTTAATTTGTAAATCCTTTTTCATATTTACAATCTTGGAACCGATTTGCCACACTTCCAAACAAGTTTAGAATTGGTTCATCTGACTTCCAAGAACTGTGTGATTGATTATCCTATCAAATCACCATTAATGGGTTTCACGGTTCTACCTCAACATAAAGTTTTGGTTCTACCTCCAAGTGGGTACTATAGGATCGGTTACACTAGTTACCATAAAATGGCTAACTAAGTACTAGGATCGGTTACCACTTCTTTTGGTAAAACTTGTGATCGGTTGACCAAGTTATAGGATCGGTTACACCAACTTACTAAAAATTGTTAAACCTCTTACAAGGATCGATTACACTCTCTCTTGTGATCGGTCACACCTATTACTAGGATCGGTTACCCAATGGCTAGTATTTAGTCAGACCAAATTCAAGATATCAATCTTACCATCTTAGGTGATTACTTAAGATCGATTTCACTAATAACATTCATACCAATACAAAAGTCAGGCCTTGTGAATAGTTTTACCAAGATACATAAATAAGTTATGAGCGGTTATACTAAACACTCATATTGGTAATTCAAAAGATTTGCAATGAATAACAATACCAATAAGCCTAGCGATTTCCCTTTCGATTCACAAAACAAGTTTATGAATTTACTTCCTTTAAACGAATGTAAAACATTGTTTCCTAGGACGAAATCTTCACCCATACCCATACATAATCACAATAGCATTCATACGATTATGTCGATGTCTTATATACGAAGTTCAAAAGATAGACATTATACCTCGTATTTTATTCCTTAATACTATGTCTAACTAGAGTATAATCATTCACAACTTCGTAGTTATGTTTTCAATATGCACGACTTGAAAGATACGTTAGGGAATGAAACAGTTCAAGTCAAATATTACTAACCTCAAGTGGAAGGATGATGTCGTCGTTGTAGCTCCTTACTTCTTCTCATTCTTCAAGTCTTCACGTAATACTTGTAAGTCTCATATCCTAATACTTTCAAGCTAACCTATACGAAGTTGACTCTAGTAAATAATCAAGCGACTCTCTAAATGAGTTTTGGTTCACTAAAATATGACAACCAAACTTGACATACCAACGCTTGGTGGGTTCAACCGAGCTATGCTCTAACATGTTGTGCAAATGAAAGTATTAAACCCACTTAGAAGTAAAATGATCGTGCAAAATGGTTACAAGAATTTGTTCATCTTAAAGTGTGATGTATGGCAAGACTTATATTATTTATATTATAATGTCAATTATTCTTATATGGAGGTAAGTTCCTTAAGACCGGACCGCGAAAAAATATGACTTATTCCAATATGGAGTTTATTCTTAAATATAACTGGCCCAAGTCGGGACCAGAAATTTTTGTTCTTATACGGGGGTTATTCCTATATGGAGTATTATTGTATAGAGGTTCTACTGTATATGAAGTTTTTCAGAATAAATAGACTGTCAAGCATAATGATACAGTCATCTAAGATAAAACTACTAGACCAACTAACTTGGTTGTTACTTTTGCTCATACAAGAAATAATATTCATATTGCATCACTACATATGTATATTCTCTCTAAACTTTTGCTCTTAGACCAGTTTATAGCCTCCAATACAACAAGGCTTTCAACTTTCTCAGGTGATCTTTCTACGCTATAAATGATGTTGTAATCTTTTTAGGTACCTCCCAATTAAATAGACACGAACATGGCAACACCCATATTGTTAGAAATCTTGTCATATGAAGAATTACAGAAGATTTTATGCAAGAAGGTGGTAAATTATCAGGAGGATGTTCATGACTTCTTGTGTAAATAAAAAGAGAAAACATATTTAAAAATATAATATATAAAACTACATAATGGAGAATGATAATACCTTAATTACATAAAAATTCTTAGTATCACCCATTCCACCATATTGTATTTGTGCCAGTAAAAGCCGATAAGATATAGTTTGATATGACAAATCATGGTTTTTAGATTCGTACGAGTCGTTTCAAGATATTTCACTTCAAATTGAATCGTAGATGTGAATTTATTCTCTTAAGACTCTGGGTTTTGACCATCCCTGAATTGTTGACTCAGTTAAGCCTTAAGTTTCATAATAAAAATTAATGTTTAAACAAAAAGTGAGGTCGTATGGGGTTCGAACCCAGGAGCTAATCATGGGTGTAAGTCGATTCTCTTAAGACTCTGGACTTTGATCATTCCTGAATCGCTAACTCAGTCAAGCCTTGAATTTCTTAAGGGAAATTAAGGTTTCACTAAAAAATGAAGTGGCATGGGGATTTAAACCCAGGAGCTACAAATGTAATTTGTGGAAATTTCTGAGGAACCCAAGTTTAATTCCTCTCTCTTTTACAAACCCATCATTAAGATGGTATATATGTACAACCCAAAGTATAAAATCTACTGTTATGATTAATAGTTTTAGATTTAAGTTTCATTTTTACATTTTCGGCTGGACTAAACTAACCTTAATTAGATTTAAGTTATTAGTTTTCTTCGTGAAATAATTTGAGATTTCATCGATCTAAGTTTTTTACTGTGCTTAGCTATAAATCTTTTCTTAGCTTTAGTATTTTTCTACATAAACTCCACAAAGGATAACATAGGTAAATCTTCACCGTGATTAGTAAAGGAAAAAAGGAAGATAACCATGGAAAATCATAACTGATACTTAATTTTTTTGTACAAGAATTTAGGGTTATTAAACTGGGGATAATTATGATTTTCACGAATCAGGTAGGGTGATAAGTGAAGTTTTATAAGTGAAAACTGGAGTTTTCATCAACCACCCATGAACTTATTTTGGTGAAAATCGCAATTCTCCTTTCTTATCAAGTGAGAAGTGAAAAATTTAATTTTCATCCGCTCTCCCTGGTGAAAGATCAAATTTTTACTTTATTTACATGTGAAAAATCCAATGGTCACATGTTCCTCGTGTGATAAATTCGAGTCTTTTTTTTTCATCTATTTTATCAGGGAGAATTTTTGTTGCACTAAATTTTTCATCCATTTCTCACCAATGTTTGAGTGAAAAATTGTGTTTTTGCTTATTTTCTCAAAATTTTTGTTTCACTAAAAACATTCTTTCCCCAGTGTTTTTAGTGAATAATTATGTTATATCACACAAAACATTTTTGGAAATATTTACTTTTCATTCAAAAAATTTCTTAGGAAAATTCCATTTTTCACTTTTGGTTAATTGAGTTATTTTTAGAAATGTAAATAAACTTATTTAAGCCTTAAAATTAGGGTTGAACATGGTTTCGGTTTTCCGCTGGAACCGGACCAGATCAATTAGGAAGAAACCAAACCGAACCATTTACTAATGGATTGGTTACGGTGTAGAAAGTGGGAAACCGATAGTGTTGGTTTTGGTTTGGTTTGACCTCTAAAACCGAACCAAAAACCATTGGAAAACCGATTAATTTTTAAACTTAGTTTATACCGTCGATTTACAAGTATTAGATTCTACCCATTGATTTAGAGGATAAATAGAAACCCTAAATCTAATATTTCATTATGATACTCTCCCTCTTTCTCTTTCTCCTTCTCTCAGTCGCCTCCCTTCTCCACCCCCAACTACAGCTGCTGCTACTCGACTTTTTTCTTCCGTCTTCCTTCTTTTTTATTTGTCAATAACTAAATTAAGATATATTATATATCTTCTTTTGATCTCTAGAATTAGAGTAAGCTTTAACTATTCTTGATTTTTTTTTTGTCTGTAAATTTGTGTAAACCAATACTATCGGCAACTACGATTTTTTTATCTGTAAATTTGTGTATTTTTTTTTTTGGTTTGACATAATTATTGGTTAACCAAAAACCACTGGGATAAACCAAAACCAACTGGAACCATTTGGAAACCGAACCAATGGTTAATGGATTGTTTTGGTTTAGATTTTTATAAACCAATAGTATTGGTTTCGGTTTTGGTTTGGCTAGAAACCGAACCAAAACCGACCATGAACAGCCCTACTTAAAATCCCCGATACTAGTTGCAAGTTGCAACGAGAATTTTAAAGAGCCACGTGAATTTAGGAAGAGAAAAAAAGAGAATGCGTGGTAAAAGGTGGAGTAATTTTAGGAATTGACTTTAAGATAAAATTAGGTGGAGTTATTTTAGGAATTTAGTTATAAAATCACGTGTTTATTATCGGTGGTGCTATTCACAGCACAAAAACACCATACTATTCACAGCTCAGGACATCTAAACCCCACATCTCTAAAATGGTGAACCTTTTATCCAGCGGTGGGACCTGGCTGAAAGTCATGAACCAATACTCTTGCAACGCCTAGCGTTTGAGCTGTGAATAGAGCTCTAAGTGGAGCTGTGAATAGCATTTCCGGTTTATTATAGTTATTTCTTTTTTAAATTCATAGTTTAAATAAAAGGTTATTTTTGTAATCTAAGTACTATTATAACTAACTATCGGTTACTCATATTTAGAATCTTATTGGTGGATTTTTGGTATTAAAAATTGAAAAATTGGGCTACAAATAAGTTTTCCCAATGTAATTGTATGTTTTTTTTTTCTTTTTTAAGTTTGTAATTGTATCTATAATACAAAACAGAAGGGGCTTTGGATCTATGAACGGTCAGATAACATTTTCAGAGACAAACAGATGATCCGACCATCCCAGTCTCATCCCAACCATTTACATCTGATGGCCGTGGTGTTTATAACCCCCTTCAACTATGATACTAAAATCTATAACCCATATTTAATTCATCAATAATTAAAACAAACGAATGTGCCAAAATAAAATAATATGAGTAATAAAATGTTACAAGGTGTAAAGATCATAGTATCTTATTATAGTAAAAAATAAATAAAATTCTATGGACCATATCTTTAAAAAAGATGAAGTAGGATAGAAACACCACCGATAACACGAGACCATCAAAACAAAGAAAAATGGACACGCAAGACATACATGTATAGACCTCATTTTTATGTCTAACTACCGTTGAAAAATTAAAGTGAACCTTTTGATGCACACTACTGGAAGAATGAAGAACCCTTTAAAATATTAAATATAGGGTTTGCATTTCCGCCATAGATCACTACCATTCATCTACGCAGAAAAAAAAAAAAAAAAAAATCATTCAAATCCCTGTTAGATACGTAATACAAGGTTTATACACCACAAAAGTTTACACGCATAAGTAACGGCTGCATTATGTTTAACACCACGAAAAAGCCGTCAAAACATTAAAAAGGACACTAATTACAATTATGCGATAAAAATGTACAAATAGAGGAGTGTATTTTTTCAACCACACTCCACACCCCTTCAAGCTCATTCACTCATTTCCAACTTATTTTCTTGTTAATTTACATGATTAGCTGCATTCCCACAAAATCTATTCCCCAACTTATTTGAGGCTCTGTCGAAACCATGCAATGGAAAGGATATAGGATAATACCAGAATGGAATCACTATAGCATATGGATAATGAAAAAGAATTTTTGGGAGGATGTAATCACATTTATTGCTCATCATATAAAGATTCGGCAAAGTGGTATCATCGAAGACTACCAATCTATAGTGATCGAAAAAATTATTATTTAAGGTCAAAATAAAACAATGTAACATAATTTTTTTTTATCAAAAACTACTATTTTAACCGATTGCAAGTGCAACCGAATTTATAATTATTTGGATGACAATTATTTAAGATTTTCACAGCTACAAATTTTTAAAAGTCAAATTAGGATTTATATTAATTATTAAAATCATTATAACCAAAAATTATCCCTACCCATGTCCGTTACGCTATATTAGAAATACGTTTTCATTAAAAACCCATCAAAAAATGGTATTAACGCTATATTAGAAATATGTTTCATTAGCAGGGTATTACGATGAAGAAACAAATGATTAGTGCCCTTGATTAATCCTTGGAAGAAGAGGATGAAATTGCCTAGCGGTCGGTGCCACGTTCTTAGTTTCCTTTCAAATCAGTAGCAAACGAATCAAGTGGCCTAGTTACTTTTAAATTTTGTCCCACCATTAAGTGACCTATATCACTAAACAAGGAGATATTTCTACAATATCCTTTTAATTGATTATAAGAAATATAAAAAATATGCATAATTTGATAGTCATGTTTATATTCGTTACGTAGGTGTTTTAAAATGCTTTTCAATGGTACGAAGTTTGCGAACATCCGTGGTGTAGCTTGAGAGATTAATCATTTCAAAATTTCACTATTTATTATTCACAAAGGTATAATTGTAAAAAAATGGTTAAAAATACTTTTCTCCTTGCTTGGTTTAAAAATTGTGCAAACTTGAACTAGGTTACTTAATAGTGGGACGGAGGAAGTATGAACAAAATAAATTGAAATTAGTGGTTTTACTATGGTATACCATAGAAGTAAACCATCTTTACTTCCTACTTCACACTTCTCGGTACAAAGGATTACCACAAAATGGATATATTGTTTCTTCTTCTTTTTTACAGAGTGGGCTTATCAACAGCTAACTACTTTTGCACATACAAACACCACCTATTCTTTTTTGTTCAACTCGTCCCTACATCGACCACTACGGTTGATACTTGATAGTCGTTCAGCAATCATCCACTGAAATGCCCATCAATCGTGCCTCCGAAGAGGACTAGGAAATTTGATCTCTTTTTCTTTTTTTTCTTTTTTCAAATGCAGTGGTCATTTGAAATCGAGTCGATCGTTCCAAAACAAATCGACCCAAAATAGACGATTAGTTCTTTATCACAAGTAGAAACAAAATCAAATTTGTACATGATTTTTATATGCAATTGCATAATCAAAAATTATAGTTAGGTATAACGTACCTCTTTTTGGATTTTCCTAAAACATTCTCTAATCTTTTCGGAACCATCTTTTCTAGATAAAATCAAAAGTCAGAAGAAAAAGATAAACAAAATATAAAAAAAAGATAAACAAAATATAAGCGAAGGTGGTGATCGGTGGATGGGATGGTTTAGAAGAAGGTGCCCGTGAGAGATTAATCTGTGATTTAGGGTTTTTTCAAAATTTAGTTATTTGGATTGTTTAATTGTTGGGTATAAACTAAAAGTCAAAGGAGTACTATATGGGATGTGTGAGAAAATATATGGGTGGCAAATAAGATAAGTGTGAGTGGTAATTAATGAGGGTGGCAAACAGGAAAAGTGTGGGTGGCAAATAACCTTCACTTTCGCTGTTAAAGGGGTATTTTAGCCAACTTACTCAAATCTAACTTTAAAAAAGAAGAACAAGAGAGCATTGAGCCAAAAGGAGTTCAAAAACGGACTCATTTCCCGCTTCTGAAGAAGAATCTCTGTCAATCCGAAAGGGAACAATCATGGCGGTAATTTCGAATAACTCTAATTCTCAAGAAGATCCTCTCCTTCCATGGCTATGGTACCCCTTTCTGACTCTATCTCAAACTATTTTCTTAAATTTCTTCTTTAGCGTCTTACATTTTGCTGGTCTATTTTTCAGGTCGGTCAGGAAAGAACTAGATATTCTGAAATTAAATCCTGATTCGGAAACAAATCTTAAAACAATTACCGAAGAGTGTATTGTTAAATTCAAAGACGATCTTCGGTATCGTAACGACATCAGATTCCTCAAGATCTGGTTACTCTATGTATGAAATGGACTTTTAATTTAGGGCAAACTATGTTAATCGAAGTTTATTCAATTTTGCTGTTTTAACATAGAAATTAGTTGACGATTTTTCTTTTTGTGTTACAGGGGGATGCAGTTCAGGACTTGGAAAGTGTTTTTATAGTATTGGAGGAGGATAAAATTTGCCTTTCAAAATCCTTGCTCTATATAGCATATGCTAATTATCTTGAAGTTAAAGGGAAATTGGTCGAAGCTGATAGTATTTACAGATTAGGCATTTCAAGGTTTTTGTTTTTACTTTTCCGAATTCTGATAAATTTGTGTATATATGTGAAAATTTGGTTTTGTTTTGTATGGGTCTTTCATTAGTTTGGTGTGTTATACTAGGAATGCTGAGCCGCTCCAGGAACTGAAGCAGGTTCACCTTGACTTCATTCAGAGATGGTCTGATGTAGTGAATGGTAGCAAGGTATGAATCATTTCACCGTGAAAAGATTAGAGAATTGTGCTAGGGCATTAGCTTACTAGCTTTTGGGTGGGGATATTAGGATGAGAATGAGTTTATACCTCAGGTTTTGGGGGGGTATCAAACCTCCAGCGATCTTACCACCCTACCGGAGAGGCACCTACAATGTGTTTTTCTTCTATCACAGTTTTTAGACACATATCATCGTTTGTTTAGGCTTCTGTACGTTGCTTCTATGGATAAAGTGCACATAGTTTTTAACCATTTGCTGTAAGAAGATAGTTACGTTGATTGCACCAAAATCATGGTGCTACCTCAATTTTGCTAAAAGAATATTGATGGAACTATGAAGTAGAATTTCTTAAACACGATCATTTGGAAATCCAGAGGTTGCCATCTCTAGTCAACTATTTTTCTCTAATAGTTTTTGAGGACTTAAGTAGTAGTACATTTGAATCACTTATGAGGTTGAAAGAATAGAACAGCTTGGTAGAGTGACAACCGTTTCACGGAGACTTCAATCAGAAAATATTCAAGTTATTGTCCAGGTGTTTTTACGCATAACCTAAAACCAAGTATTGAAGGGATACATAATAGCATAGCCAGAGTAGTTACCAGTTAAGTTGCTCCAAAATCAAATTTACAGAACCTGTCAACCTGAGTCTTTCTTTTGGGAACCTCCACAAAGTTTACAACCACTTGTAATTCCTCAAAAAATGGCGATGATCCTGTACCGAGTGATAGTTTAGATGGGTTGGAGGTCATACAATATGTGTTGATCCATTCTTATAGCTGTTGAATTTGAGGACTGATCTTTTGCTTTGCCTTTGTAGACTGGCAATGACGAACCTGTTAAGCTTCCTATGAAATTCATTAATCCATGGGCATCTTCTACCATTAACAACTTACTAAAGGATATCAATCCTCGGATGTTGAAATACAAGGTGAGTTTATTAACTGATAGTATTGGTCGGATTTGGTTTTAAGCATTCTACTTAACTGGTAGCTGGCACTCGGGTTCTTGTTTCAGGGATACCGTATGCTTAAGAAAAATATTTCTACAAAACAGAAGTTGTCCTCGTTGCTGAAGAATTCGAGGAACAAAAGTGTTGACATAGGTATAATTCTCCATGACATTCAATCGATAACACAATTGGTGCTCTAGTTTACTATTCTGTGACTCCAGCTTTTCCTTACTGCAACGGGTTTTATTGTTATTCGAAGGTGGAGATAAGTACCTGATTAAAGGCTGCTCAGGTCAGGGTGGATTTGCCGAAGTATTCAAAGCATGTGTGAATAGTGACCCCAATGAAACTGTTGCTCTGAAGGTCACTGTTATCTCTATATTACTTTCTTATGGGTATTGGAAATTTGCAGCGTCATTATCTTAAAATTATGCAGATACAAACACCTGCTTTTCCTTGGGAATTCTACATGTACCGGGCGCTTGATATGCGCATTTCCGAGGAAGTATGTCACTTTTGAGCTGTCATTATTAGTTCCAGTTGAGATTGGAATTGAAGTTTCTTATAATTAGTTTCTTATGCTGACAGAGATCAAGCTTTGCATTCGCTCATAAAGTTTATATCTACTCTGACTATAGCATACTAGTCTGCGACTATTTAGACCATGGAACTCTTCAAGTATGTGTTTTTTCAGATTCCATTTTGGTTACTTTCATTTTTTGTACTCAGTTATTAATAACATATAAGCTTTACTCATATATGTTGTGCAGGATGCGATCAACTCTTATGTAGTGCTTAACAAGACTTTAGAGGAAGAGCTATGCATGTATTATTGCATAGAGATGCTTCACATGCTGGAGATGTTACACAAAGTTGGCATAATTCATGGTGATTTTAAGCCTGATAATCTGCTTATTCGCTACGCTCAGTAAGCATCTTCTCTTCGCAATTAGTATTTTGTATAGGTAGCTTTAGGCTTTTTATTTACAGTGTCATGGTCCTAACCCTTTGATCTATGTGCACATACAACAAAAGAAGAAAAGAATAGACACAAAATGCACTTACGTGTTTTCCCCCCTCTCCCAGCCCCATCTCCACCCACCCCCATAATCCTTTATTTCTTTGAATTGCTTGCAGATTCGCTTTTTAGCTTTTTCGTCTCTAAAGAACTACAGAAACCTTTTCTTTTTAATTTAAGCTGGATAATCAATGAAATAGTACTTTAATAATGTGCAACCTATGTTGTTGTATCCAGATAGGGTATTTCAATTATAAGCACAACTAAATTTGATGGGACTCGTATCAAAAATTAATCTGTCCTTGTTGTTTCCTGTGACATGAGTTATCCATAGTGTGTGATGTAATAGGCGAAAAGCTTGGTCGTGTGGAATAGCTATATCGATATTCCTTAATAGCACCCTGCAAATTATTACCACTTGATACTTCAGATCTCAGATTCTCATTTGATTCCTCGACAGGAATGATCTTACAGAGGAAGGCTTTTGTGGCCGTACTGGCTCTTGGCGTGATCAGGTTATCTCTAGTTGCATCCTATCTCACTTTATTGCGTAAGTAACATTTTTTGAACAGACCATTATTATGTAGCAGGGACTCTGCCTTATAGACTGGGGTAGGGGGATAGACCTTCGCCTCTTCCCTGATGGTACCGAGTTTAAAGGAGATTGCCGAACCTCAGGCTTTCGTTGTGTTGAGATGCAAGAGAATAGGCCATGGGCATTTCAGGCAAGTGGCCTCATTCTTTAATCTTCTGTTTTTAACAGATTAACATATTTGTCTTACGGGTAATGATATGTTTGGTCCTTAACAATGTTGCACTTATTTCCTGGCTCCTTCACAAGGTGCTTAATTGGCAGTAAAATGTTACAGTAAGTCACCAGTGACAAGATGCTTAGCAGTGCCACTTCATTTCTAGCATTAATGTGGGTTCATGGATTAACATCACATTAACACTTCTATGCCCATCAGGTTGATCTTTATGGTCTTTGCGTAAACGTGCATCTAATGTTGTTTGGTAAGTACATGGCCATTGATAAGAAGGTTTCCAAAGATGGGAGCTACCTCTACCAACCAAAATCAGCCTTCAAACGGTACCATTCTTCAATTCGCAAATAAGATTTTGTCTAAGCATTCAACTGTACAATCCAATAACAAGATAGTAACAGAAGTCTTTTTGTAGAAAGGACTCAAGCTATTGAAATGTTATTCCTGTTCAGGTATTGGAACGTTGAATTGTGGAAGAATCTCTTCACAAAGTTGCTTAATATTCATCCCGGAGAGGACCACCTGAAGTTGTTAAGAAATTTGAGGGAATCGTTTGAAGATCATATGACAGCGAACCCTAGTTTAATTAAGAGACTTAAACCATTACTGCTAAAACAAAGAAACTCTTTGTGTGCTTAAACACCTCTTATTAGCCATCTGAGTCTTGTCAAGAATTTCCAACCTGAATTTACTCTGAGATGCAAGCCTGGTAAAAGAATACCTAAACTAGGTTTGAAACCCCTTCGTTTTAATGTTGTCTGCCTGATCACTTTTCTTGTGCATATTGGCAAGAAGAGATTGTCTTGGGGCAATATCAAATGTTCTTGCATATAGCTATTATTAGTGCCCTTAGAAATTAGTGTTGTAAGCTAATGATCCTTGAGTGTTCATGTAATCTATATCTTCCGTTTGTAATTATTGAAGTTATTAACATAATTTTACGACTTATCTAAAAAAAATCCTCTTTCAAAGTTTCAGTTATATTATTATATGATATCGTATTTTGAATACTCCAATACTCAAAATTATAAGCATTAGGCCGCTCTAAGTCTCTAACCTTGCAAGCCGGTTTTCGAGGTTAGTTAAGCCCATAGACTTCAATATGACATGTACGAGTCATCATTTATTCAATCGTACCTTTACTTTGTGTTCCCGATTTAATTGCCCACTTGTTAGACCAAACGAGACTACACATGAGGGGGCGTGTAGAGATTTGTTAGACCTAACGAGGCTACGCGTGTGGGGCGTCATCCGATTTAATTGTCCACGTGTTAGACATAACGAGGCTATATGTGAGGGAGCGTGTTGAGATTTGTTAGACCTAACGAGGCTACACATGAGGGAGCGTATTGAGATTAGTCTCACATTGTATGGGTAGGTTATCTACGACCCTGCGATATACAATCCTAGGCAACCCTAACCTTGCAAGCCGGTTTTTGTTAAGCCCATGGACTAGTCTCACATTGTATGGGTGGGTTATCTACGATCATGCGATTTACAACCCTTGACAACCCGAACCTTGCAAGTTGATTTTCTTTAAGCTCATGGACATCAATACTTACAACTTTGCAAATTGAGATAATTAGGTCATCACCCGATATAATGTTCACGTGTTAGACCTAACGAGGCTATACGTGAAGGGGTGCCTTGAGATTAGTCTCACATTAAATGGGTCATCTATAATCTTGCGGTTTATAATCCTTGGTAAGCCTAATCTTGAAAGCCGGTTTTCGGGGTTGGTTAAGCCCATGGACTTCAATACCTGCCACTTCAGGAATTAAGATAATTTGATTATTACGACAATACCATTGTTGCAACTTGCGGAGAATATGTTCCCGCTACTATTAAATATTAATGTTTATGAGTTGCAGGGGTTGGAAGTAGGTTTAAAATTGGCTAAGCTAAAAAATATGCATATGTGCATAGATTCAATGAGTGTCTATAGATTACTTTTTGGTGAATGGCTTGCTCCTTGGAGTGGGCTACAGGTTTGGAGAAGCATTTATTCACTTGCAGAGAGATTTTGAGTTTATTAAATACTCCCATATGTATAGAGACCAATAGGGATGCTGAGTTGTTAGCTGGTAAGCATCCTACTAAAAATTTTGTTTTCTTTGTCTTGACAATTTTGAGAATAAGACGAGAGCTATCTTAACTGAAGATAGTAGCCATACTATATGAAGTAGATTCCTTCGTTGTTGCTGTTTTTATGGTTATAAGGTTTTGGGTTCTCCTCAAACACTGGATGGTGTTATACCAAAAAAAAAAAAAAAAAAGAGTACGGAGCTAAATCATTAGGTATTGCAAACAAAAAACTCAAGAACTTAGAAATAGTAATGCGATCAGCGAGGATACTTCGTTTTACCGGCTCCGTTGGATAAAACTCTAGGAATAATTGGGAATATCTCTCATTTTTACTAATCTATTTGGAAATCTCTCCCATAACGGAGAAAATTAAGGAATCTATTCCAGAGAGAGAGAAAAAATCGTTAAATAGTTAACATCCCACATGTGTGGGATTACACTTGCATAAAAATGACATTTTTGCCTTTAGGATTTTCCTGCTAACATGATAATATCTTATTTTGATTGTATCTTAATACTCCGTTGAAATCTTTTCACGAAGACAACTAAAATTATCCATTAAATTTTCGAGTTTTCTGGGGACTTCATAAACAACTGATATTCTTGATCGATATGATGAACTACTTGGTATGCAACCTGAAAGCTTCGATTTGATGCATTTGTTCGATCTTATGCTTCCAATCGAACTTTAATGAGTTTAGTTTTCTTAAAGCTAATGAAATATCTGAATCCATACGAGAGCTTATTTCTTTGATTGATTTGTCATTGATTTGTTTTGCTTTCTTTATTAGCATCTGAAAGTTTTTGATGTATTCTTTCTACTTTTTTTAATTCAACTTTAACACTTTTAACATCTTCAAAGATTTGTGTAGGTCTACGCCTACCACTATTCCCCCTCTTCCTCTCATCTGTATATTTGTACCACCACCTTGCTCAACATTATCTCTTCTGGATATAAAATCAAAGTATCATCTGATCAATAAGAATTTCAGATTTCTTCTAAGATAAACAAACAAAGAATTAATCAAATAGAGAGGATTGAAGGTAAGAATTCTCTCTTGTTTCCTTGGAACTTTCTCAACGTCTCATATAAATGTTAAGGTAAGAATGTCATATCGACGTATTTGTAAAAATGTGTGGAATATCAACCATTTAATATTTCTTTTCTCTTCCCAGATAAATTTCTTGATTTTTCAGTTATGGGGTAGAACCCAAACAAATTAGTGAAAATGGGACATATTTCCAACTTTTCGAAAAATCTAAGTCGAACCCACTTCCCCTTTCCCTAAATTTTAATCGATTAATTGGGACCCTATATTTTTAGAGACTGCTATAATATGACAAAACTAGTCATAATGAACTAAACCCCTTGTATCCTTGTTTATTTTATTTGATGGCCAAACTGTCTTTTAAGATGAGATAGGTTTTGATTTGAAAGCTAGCCGATTGTGGTAGGTTTTTTTCTTTATAAAAATAGGAGATTGTGTAGGGTCTTTCTCTTATGTAAAGAAGACATGCACAGTCGGCTAAGTTTTTATTTGTAAACTTAAACGATTAATTATGTTACTTTTCATATGTGAATAATTAAAAATAACATGTGCCGTATCGGCACGCGTTGTAACATTTATTTTTTATCATGATGAATCCTGAACCTAACTAAATTACCTATCATATGGTGTTAATGTTCGATAAAAAGATCTTTTTAGAAAAAAGGTTTATCTCTAATTTAATTGCTTCTAGTGAACATATAGTTGGCCTCTAATATATCCTCAAAATCTGGTTAGGCTGAATCTCACACATTTTGTATTAGTATTTATGATATTTTTTTAAAGATTAATTAGGATAGTTTGTACATGTATATACAAACTTATCCTTCCGCTTTCCTTATCATTCCAAAATAAAAATGTGAAAAATTAGAAGAAAAAAAAAAGGTCTGCACAGAAGATATTAAAATAAGTATGATATTTCAGCCCAAAATATATGCAAGTATATATTTTTTGTCTCGTAAAAATACTGACTTTCTCAAAACTAATAACTTGCCTCAAATATTCATCGATCTCCGCAACATCTTTGGTTTTCACTTCAGATAAGTTAGTGAAACTCTTCAAATTCTCAGGTGATGCAGATCAACTAAACGGATTTTGAATTCATTCTTTGATTTTCCATCTCATATCTACTAAACTTTTTGGAAAGGGCGATTTAGTGATTTCAAATATCAGATTTGTGGTGTGTATGTGGTCGAGGAGAAAACATGTAGAACTCGTTATGTAACTATGATTCTTTGTACATGTTTATTAATTGAAGAGTTTGATTCATATAAATGTTGGTTGTGATTTTTTGCACCAAACCTCTTCATATCACCAAGGTCATTTACAAACAATTTTGTGCTTTGATTTGTTTCTAGGTACGCTATAGGATTTTATTATTTATAAATGATTTGTAAATTATTTTTCTTTTTGGTGCATGATTTAACAAAAAAAAAATGAACTCGTTATCATGGATTTTTTCTATAATTGTTTTTTATGCAAAATCCTTCAGTGGCCGGGGAATAATTTAGTTTTCATTTAATTTTGTGGATTTAATTGAAATTTGTTATTGTTAATTTTGAGAAATTATTTGGTTATTTATTTATTTGTAAATGGAGAATACGATGAAAAAATAGAATAATGACATAATTAAAGCCAAAAGTCTTAAACATTTTTGTTTAATTGAATTTAATTTTTATTTATGATCCTAATTGTGACAGAACCCAATTAATGTATACTCATAATGATTATAGGTTACAACTCTTGCACCCGTCAGATGTCTTTCGCTAGATGAGATTGGGATGGTCGGATGCAATATTTGTCTCTCAAAATGTTATCCGACCGCCCAAAGCTCAAAAACCCCTTCTGTTTTGTATTATAGATACACTCACAAACTTTTAAGTTATAATGAAAACCTAGGCGATTACAATAGGTTTCAATTTTGATATACTAGAATTAACCAGGTTGTAAATAAAACCTAGACGATTCTAAATACGCGAGCATATCTCTTCGGCATTACTGATCAGAGAAGGATCCAATCCCCTCTATACTGGTAAACAAAATGCGTAAAACAAAAAGTAACTTAGGCACTTAGTCATTTTTCAGATCTAGGTACCTCTTATTCCACGATCTTAGATAATAATAACCAAACAGTCCCCAATTTTTTTTTGAGCAACCCCTTAAAATGCGTTATCATTTTTATACCATCATGTACGTGTAAGCGTGTGATTAGATCTTCTGTTAGAGCATTGCTAGGTTGAACCCGCCAAGCGTTGGTATGTCAAGGTTGGTTGTCATATTTTAGTATCAAAACTCATAAGTCGCTTGATCAGATTACTAGAGTGAATTTCGTTAGGTTAGACTAGGAAGTCTAGAAATATTGAGACATACAAGTATTAATCTGAAGACCTGAAAATTTCGAAGACATATCGACATCAACAATGACATCATCCTTCGGCTTGAGGTTAGTAATACATGACTTGACTTGTTTTCATTTTTATACCGTAAGCTTTCTAATATATGAAAATATTAGACTTGATCATCATATTGTGATCAAAGTGTCAAGGAACAATGTATCAATAGCGATAATTGCTTTATATTGGTATATTGAATTACGAAGTATAATCCTTATCTTTTGAACTTCGTAATTGCGACATCAACATAATATTTGTAACTCGTTACTACATTGTGTAGTGAACATAGGTTTGATTTCATACATAAAAAACTATGTTTAATTACATGATTTTGAGGAAGTAGACGTACGAACTTGTTTTGTAGTCGATAGGAAATCAAAATGATTGAGGGTCTAGTTTTCATTGAAGATCTTAAGGTTGTACCGATCCTAACCTATTTAGGGAATCAAGGTAGAACCGATCCTAACTTATGTTGGGAGCCAAGGTAGAACCAATCCCTACCTATATCGGGAGTTAAGGTAGAACCGATCCTAATTTTCTTAGGATTCATGGTAGAATCGCCTCCAATAGGAAAAATCGATTTATTCAAGTCACGTACATTTTAAGGTTTTTGTGATTTGGAAACTGAGTTTGCAAAATATGAAAGTTCAAGATGTCGACATAATGAGTAATTTGAAGATGTGATAAAATCTTATTTCTTAATTGTTCAAAGATATTCCTTGATACTCAAGGCGAGATCCCAAACCGAAATAGTAGATAACCTTTTTGAGATTTTCGAATTAACATATTTTGTTTTACTAACAATCAAAACATATCTCTGGAAATATATATTAGTTAAGTGATAGATAATATTGAATTGTCCATGAAGATTCCGATTATACAGTTGGATATTGGTTGGAATTAGATTAAACCGTATTTAGGTGCTTTATTGCATATCTTAAGAATATTTTCGGTTGTGGAAATTCCTAGGTGTCCAAACTACCTTGGTCTATAAATAGTGAAGTTTTTTCTTCTTACAAACTTATCATGAGCCAGGAAAACTTAACTTTTGTCGTTTCTGGTGTAGTCGACTAATAGTATTCTCGTAATACTATCTTTGAGAGGAGAGTAACCTAATTAGGCGAAATCTCTTACGTCCTCTAGTTCAAAGACTTCTTTGGGATCAAGAAGCGTCTACTAGTACCATGGTAAACTAGAATTACATTGTTATTTTAGTTTACAATTATCGATTTGATTGACTAACGATTGTTAAATCTTGATTGCACCAAGTAAGATTATTCTTGAGAGTCTTTTCTTCCGACATAAGTTCACTCAAACTAGATCAAGAGATTAACGTTGAATTGTGATCATCCATTGTTAACAGACTCTGCTGTGTGCGTGACTGATCATAAGTCAGGAATCAAGTTCTTTTATTGTGTAGGTACAAAAAACTATTGAAGATTGAAGACAATAAATTTTTTCTTATTGGTTTCGTATCTTTGTGAATTGCTTCATACACAAACTTGATCGTCTGGAATCCGACTATATCTAGTTTATCTTTTGATAGACTTGTTATTACTAGTCGTACTTAGATCGACAAGCTATCATTTGGAGGTACTTTTCAGTATCCGAATCTGGTAGTTCTGTTTGACTCGATCTGGTTAACTGGATTAATCCGTATCATGGAATATCTAAACCCGACAAAGGAGTTTAATTGATTTTAAACAGAAAATCCTTTGTCACACTCAACATATATTATCTCTGATTGATTTCCTGAGATAGAAGTGTGGTTACCAAACAGATTAGTCCTTTAAAGTTTGGAAGAAGACCGAAAGGGTTGAGTGCTTAAAGTCTCCAGAGAGGCTGAAGCAACTTAAGATAGTGGATTCTATCTTAGAATTTACATACGTTGCCAGATTGTTTGTAGGCACAGGGATACTGAGGAAACTAGGTAACTAGGGTAGTTTACTTGGTCTCAACTATACGAAGTTGGTAGGTTTTTTGCATATCGGCTTAATTCCGAGAGTATTCAAAAATGGACTAGGTCCCGAGGTTTTTCTGCATTTGCGATTTCCTCGTTAACAAAATCTTACTGTGTCTTTACTTCATCATTCAGTTTAACACGGCCAGACGCATGCAATAATTTGAGATCCTCATAAGTCAAATCATGGGGAGGAGCCGGTACACGTAAAACAAAATTCAGCACACGACACCGAATGTGATTTTGATATCATGGGCAGGTTCGGTCACAACTAAAAGGCGCTCAGGCATGGGTTGTTGTAAATAAAAGTTAATTCCATAATCACTCAGTCGAGTTGGGCCCTTGAAGATAAAACGATCGAAGTTAGCGCGGATCGCCGAAATACCAGAATAAGAAAAGGGCAGAAAGGGACGAGGAACCCATTGGTCAAACCCCACTTGTCGAGCTGCAGGTAAGGGTTGTAGGACATCGCCATGAACTTACCAGCGTGAAAACCATGGAGGTAACCAAGTAACACCGCCATCACCGAATCAAAATCTGACGCTGACAACACCTGTGATGAGTCCGAATTCGAACCTTCTAGCGGAGACGTAAATCGTAATCCTCCGGTCCGGAACGATCGTCATGGTAAGGAAAATGCTCGAAGTCTTTAGATACATCCATGAACTTCGTTATATCGCCCTTAGTCACCTTTCCTCTGCCGCGCCAAAGAGTCATTCTCGGATAACTATAAATAGCAACACTCATACTAAGAGTACCATCAGCCTATTGAACCTTCTCTTCACGATAACCGCTAAAACATTAGGATCGAGAGCATACTCGGGAAGATGCTCCCAGGACCACGCCTGCATGAAAGAAGCAGGACAAAAGTATCGACCCCATGAACTGCGTTGACTCTACAGATATCATGGCAAAGTAGATCCAACTGACGATATAGGCTGCTCAAAAACATCGGCGCCAGAATAAAAGAAACACCGCGCGATATTAATATAGCGATGGGCATGAGCTCGCGCTTAATGGTATCCCGGGGGCTGTATTCGAAAACATCATGGCAAAGCCAAAACAAGATGAAGGCCACCAATTCGGTGCGAGGGTTCTCCTCTTTCCTGGGGGGGGGGGGGGGGGGTGTGTTCGACCTTCTTATTGACCATCTTTGGAGCCCAGTATTTAATCCATATGGGAAAAGTGGCGCATCTGTGATGTTTAATATCAAAATCAGGAGTGACATTACGCGCAGGCGGGGCAGCCGGGACATGAAGTGACTCATGGGAGCGGATAGAACTGGCAAGTAGGCGCTCACCTATTGGACGTGGTGAAAGGGGTTTCTTACCTTTAGTTGATTTACCCTTGGTTGCGGAAGTCAATTTATCTTTCTGATCAACAGTTTTAGGGTTTCCCCATTTCTTCGGCACCTTCTCGTTGCGTGAATCATCCTTACAATCTAGTAATAAGCCCACAACTTCTTATCCTCATTATGTGGTGGCTTTTGTGTGGAAAAAAGTCGTAATGTTTTCTCCCGATTGAAGCGATTGAATTCTGGATCTTTGTTTCCAATATGTTGCATGACATTGCAACAAAGTTAGGTGGTGAGTACGAAGCTTCTTTTCCTGGTTTAGCCAATACTATAGTTCATCACTAGTTCGTATAGCACATTGATGTTGCGCCATTTGAATTTGAGCGTTGACTAGTTTTGGAAGGCGTCCAAAGGTTTCTTTGTTCCGGTCCATAAGGACTTCGCCAGTTGTAATTAGCTTTAACTGATGAACTATTTTTCTAAATACATTGCCCTTTTTGCACCAAAAAAAGAAAGAATCTTGTAAAACTAGAAAATAGAGAAGAAGACACAAAGTAAAGGAGAAGAAGAAAGAAAGATTTTTTATTAAAGTGTACAATATACAAATATTAGAGCCTCTATTTATAGGGCTAGATACAAGGACATCCCAATAATAAACGAGATTCACCCTGGATATTCTTACATAATTACACGTTTATAACAAAGAAAAGAATGTTTACCAAAAAAAAAAAGGTTGATTTCTGCATATTTACCAGAAACTTATCCAAATATCTGAAGCAAATGTTGAAGACGATGCATCTGAGAAGAGCTAACTGGTGTGGTTGGAGAACACACAAAAACTCTTGCAAGTATACAAGGCCAAGTTTTAGTATAGAAAGTAAGCAAGGGATCATTCCACAGGGACTTGGGGTGTATTGAAGTTTCTTAGACTAAAGTTATCCAAACAAGTAACTAAGTGGCAGTGAGATAGTGACAGTTACAATGGCAATGAGCCAAAGGCAGTGAAGTAAAGAATGAAGGTACTAGGGTCTTTGAATCTACTTCTTGATCCTAAACTAAGGCAGATCCTAATCAATCATGTTCTTGTTTCATCTCAGGGAAGATTGTAATGGATGATTTATCAACTAATTTTACTAGCATACCCCTAGCATCAGCTGTCTTTCTACAGCACAGCTGATCACAGGTTTACTTGCACAACCACTTAATCTATCAACTCTAAGGCATTTGGGCTCAATCCTTCTAATGTACTGAATTTTTAACCATTATCACTCACTTACCCCTAGCATCAGCTGTCTTTCTACAGCACAGCTGATCACAGGCTTGCTTGTTCAAATGGCTACTAGCAGTCCTAACTCATTTTTAGCACTACAAGAACAATGACAAATTACTAACTATCTTAACATAAAATCAAGAGTTTCATCTAAACCCTAGCACATGAAATTAGAACATGATAAACATAATTAACATTTGAAATTGAAATTAACTGACTTCAAAACATGAACTGAAAACAACTTGGAAGCACTGGCTATTCCAGGCCCCTTGGGTGAAGCTCTGGCTAGCCCAGGCATGCCCCAATTTCACACCCAACACCTTCTATTTATAGTTTCACACGTCTAACCCTAGAATCCCCAAAATATCAGAATTAGGGTTTCAAAGAAATCAAAATTAAATCATACCTACTTTCTGAAAACACTCAATAACGTCGACCCATTCTTCTATTGTGTCTTCTGTGTCTTCCCATGCCTTCAATTTGTCCATTGATGCCTACTAACTATTCTCTCCAATTTCACACACAAACGGCTAGGGTTTGGGGCGATGTGAAATTGAAAAGTCTAGTTGAGAGACATAGAGGTGATGATGGACTTAGGGTTGGTGGTAAGTGGAGTTAGTGGTGGTTGTGGTAGTGGCAGAGAGTTGGTGGCGGAGCAGGTGGTGGAAAAGGTGGTGGTATGGCGTCTGTAGAGGAATGGAGAAGATGGAGTCGATGGAAAGAAGGAGGGGAGTGTTTGGCTAGGGGTATAGGGTGTTCGATACTTGGGTGTTAGGCGGGTTCAGCGAGGTCTGATGATCTGCGACAAGGAGCGATGGATGGGAAGATGGTAGGTGGATCCAGCGGCGATACGGAGGTAAGCGTGGAGCGACCGTCGGATGAAGGGATGTAGAAAAACGGACGACCCAAGATGGAGATGGGCGTTGCGATGTAAAGCAGGGGCTTCGGAGTTTGATGTGCGATGATGGAGCGACCGTAGGATGCTGAAATGCTTCGATCTGATGGCTGAAATCCGAGACGGGCTTGGATAGTGGAAATGTGTTTGAGTAAGGGTTTTGGGCCTTGGGTATGCCAAGCCCATATCTTCTTTAAGGACAATTCTTCTTCTTCAAGACCATTCCTAGCCTCTTGGTTTTGTGCACAACGTTCTTCGCGGCTTCCTTGCGTAACTCCTCCCGGCTTTTCACTACTTTTCTGCTCTATTCCGCTCCGCAATTCATCCAAACTTTATTTATTACCTAAAAATATAAAATTAAGTAAGAAAAATATTTATTCTTGAAAACAATGAAAATACAGAATATGGGATAAAATGTAGAATTAATGCACAAAGGATGAGTTAAATACCAAGAAAAATATATATAAATATGCAATTTTTAGCACTCATCAAATACCCCCAAACCTGAATTTTACTTGTCCTCAAGTAAAACAAAACTAAGGAAATCCTAACTATACCACTGTCGCTGGTCTCTCGAATGCATTTAGCGTATGCACTAAGCCTTTTAAACCACTAAGTGTCCCTAGTGGACGAGTTAAGTCTCGTGAAGGTTTGCTTAGAACGTACCTACAAAGTTCTAGGTCAAAATATAAGCTCAGATTCCATCAAATGTGACATATGCAAGTCAGTTTAAGCTCACAGCAAAATGGAGATGTCAATCTAGCTATCAAAGGCACAATCCTAGCACTGATAACAAAAAAAGACATGTGATAAGAGTGTAAAGTGTATCTACACATGTGTAAAGAAAGATCGGATGTTATGACTACTAATCACCAAGAGATAGTTTCTCAGGCTAAGAACCAAGGTCGAAATCTAGCTAACTGTTCGGACTTTACGAGAATTGTGAATGAGTTGGAGGTATTTCACAATTACTCGCGTTGTACATCAATGGCATACACCCTCCTTGCTTATTACAATGAAACAACAAAATGACTATTTACATGACTCTTATTTACATTGACTACTCTCTTTTATTTTTGGAACAAGAGAGGATGGAATTGATAAATACTATTTACATGACTCTTTTTTTTTTTTTTTTTTTTTTTTGGATAGCAACAGCACATTTGATACATATACAAAAGGAAACAAAAGATTACATGACACTTTGCAAGAGGTAGCCCTTTTTGATGCACCCAGTTAAATTCGATGGTTGTCTTTCTTAATGTAACCTCCACCTTCTATCCCAACCAACCAAAGAACAAGCTAGTCAAGTTTCGTTCAGTATTCTAAAGTGATTGGCAATCGTGACTTCCTATCAAACACCTTGAAGATCGAGGCTATACATGTATTGGTAGATCGTGCGCGTGCAAATTTCTTATCACAATGTGAATTGTGCTAGAACCAGGGTGCCTAAATATCTAGACTAAGACTCCTAATAATTACATATTTGCACAAGAGTCAACATTTCAAGGTAAATGAGCTCCATTTTTATGTTTTTATCATTTTTCTAATTTTTTAATTTTTTTTTTAATTTATTTTTTTCAAAAAAGAAGGAGTTCGTTTTCAATTATAGCATATTATCATGTATCCATTCCATACCCCCAAACCTAAACTAAACATTGTCCTCAATGTTTCAAAATATAACAAAATTATAATGCAACATATGAAGAGGAACATGCTAGTAGAGTAAAAGGAGAGAGAATACCCGATTCGTCGAAAACACGAACCGAACTCCATTATTCACCGGCTAGAATCCAACATTTTCAACTTATATTGGATTAGCAAAATATATACAAAAGAACCAAAAAGTTTTAAAAATTATCTACTGGATTATATACAAAAATTCACTATATAACATAAAGTCTAAAGAGTTGAGGATCAACCCAAAAGACAAAGTGTTGAAACATAGAAAGTTTCAAAACACTAAAATTGGACTGAAATGGGAGTGAGAGTGAAAAACCGAATGAATCACCCTAAACCTAAATTGTTCAACAGGTTTACTTTTAAGCACAAAATCTTTTAATTTTAGGGGTTCAGGATTCAAAAGGTCTAACTCATAATGGACTGTTTTCGGGATGGGCAAAGAAATGCATTCCAACTGTGGCTCTTTAAAAGTGTTATATTTTGAAGCAAAATAGTCCAAGAGGACTTGGGAGGCACACAGTTCCAATCCTAGATTGGGAATTTTCAGAAAAGTTGGTTTAAATTTTTTGTTGCAAACCAAATCTAGGTTGGGTGGAATAATCTCAATTTGAGATTTAGGTAAGAAAGTGGGTACATCTAAATTATTTTCATGGGTAAGATCAATAGTACCAACACATACTTTCCCTAAATCAGAAACAGGTAAAACATGCTCACATTCATCGAACAAAACATCAAGACCTAAATCAGTATCATGATTGTTCGAAGTACTCAAATCATCACCGGAAGAAATAACATTTTGTGACTTAGGCAAGGAATCAGACACATCAAATTCGTCCTCATGCATAATAAAATTAGTGTCTACAGAAGATTCAACTATTCCTATGTCATGTTCATCTTCACAAAAGAATTGTACAAGCCCCATATTAGAATCAAAATCATATGAATTACAATGAGTATCAGAAGAAACAACATTCATGAAGGTTGAGGCTGAGAAGCCATATGTTATTGAACCAAAAGGTTCCACAATATTTTCAGCAAAAACATGTTCTTCTAACATATCATTATCATCATAATCATCATCATGGTAACATGCATATTGATCCTCATTAAAAGTGGTGGTGTCCTTAGTCGATTCATGTTCCTCTAAATCAGGTTCATATTCAATATCATTTAGATGAATGGGACTGGACACTTCATTAGGGACAACATGCATTTCCTCATGAATTTCCTCCTTTTGTAGTTGAAGCAAAATCTGATCTAACTTCGCCTGAATGCGTGACATAGTTCTATCAGAATTTTGCTCACCGAGTCTGAGAGCTTCTACGGTGGAGTCTAAATTCATGGGAGTACAAAATTCTTCATGTTCAAATTGTGGTGAATGGTACATGTGTGCATGGTCATTAGGGTTTACAAAATATTGATCACAACCTTCGAAAGGTTGATTATGGTCCCAATGACTACCAGCCTCACAATTTGTGGGCATTTCATAATTTGGATTTTCATGGTATCCCCTAGATTTCCTAAATTCATGCAAAACATAGCAATATTCATCAGGGTGGTCTAAACCACCACAAAAGGTACAAACATGCATATTAGGTTGGCTAGGTTGATACATGGGTGAATAGTTATACGGGTTTGCATATTGAGGCTCATGACCTTGAAAAGGTCCATAATTATAATCCCTATAACTATTGACATCATGGTCTTGGGAGGCTCATAAGGTGAATCTTGCCCGTAAGCATCTCTAATAGATTTATTCCCAGAGGCAGACAAAATCCAGACATGTCTTTGTTTTATGAATAATCACACAAATCACAAAAAAGTAAGGCCCAAGGGAGATGATAAATTTGGTTTAATTTGGGAGCAATTTTGGTTTTTGAAATTAGGAGCAAGCCCACATTGGTGGGAGAAATTGCTTTGTCAAGGGAAGGTGAACTAAGCCTACAATGTGTATGCAAACTGAAGCCCAATGTAGCTTTTGAAATAGCCTAACTGTTGCTTGTTTGGTCGGAGGCCCAGTTGGGCTTTCAAAAGTTCAGTTTTTCTAATTTAAAACTACAGGCCCAAATCAGTCTAACATCACAAGCCCACAAGCAATTAAACAAACAAGCCCACAAGTAATTAAGATTACAAGCCCAACAGAAAAATGGAAAAAATTATTACAAGCCCACAAATGAAAAATGGAAGCCCACAGGTTGGGTTCTCTTAATGGGTTTAGGCTTACTTGCTTAAGCACAACCCAGCTGTTCAGTTTGGTTGCAAAAGCCCAGTTGGGCTTTGGATCATCCTAAGCTTTGGCTTCAACACTCAAGGCCCAGTTGGGCTTGGTTCAATTTCCTCTCCTTCTGCAGTTTACAGCCCAGTTGGGCTTTATCTTACACCAGCTTCAGCAGGCAGCAGCAGCAGGGAACAGCAACAGGAGCACAGCAGCAACAGCAGCAGCAGAGGCTGGCAGCAGCAACAGGAAGCAGCAGCAGCAGCACAGGTAGGCTTCAGGCAGCAGTTCTTGGCAAGCAAGTCTCAGGAGGGGCAGTTCAGCAGCAACTCAGGGGCAGCCTCAGCAGCAAGAGGCTCTCAGGCACAGCAGCAGCTTCTCCAGCACTTGCCTTGGCAGCAGCAGCAGCAGACAGCAATGAAGAAAAGCAGCAACAGGAAGCAGCAGCAGCAGCAACACCTGTTGGCTCAAAAAGAGAAGTAAGTTTCTTGCTAGAAGCTAAGAAATTCAGCTGCACTACACAGCAGCTACTAAAACAGCAAGTTACACTAAAATGCAAGAATGCAATGCATGATGAGTATGCTAGAATGAAACAACATGCAAAAGAGTATGCAATGATGCAAATGAACTAACATGCAAAAACAGCCAAGAAAAATTCAACACAACACAACCAAGTCCCCGGCAGCGGCGCCAAAAACTTGGTGTGGTTGGAGAACACACAAAAACTCTTGCAAGTATACAAGGCCAAGTTTTAGTATAGAAAGTAAGCAAGGGATCATTCCACAGGGACTTGGGGTGTATTGAAGTTTCCTAGACTAAAGTTATCTAAACAAGTAACTAAGTGGCAATGAGATAGTGACAGTTACAATGGCAATTAGCCAAAGGCAGTGAAGTAAAGAATGAAGGTACTAGGGTCTTTGAATCTACTTCTTGATCCTAAACTAAGGCAGATCCTAATCAATCATGTTCTTGTTTCATCTCAGGGAAGATTGTAATGGATGATTTATCAACTAATTTTACTAGCATACCCCTAGCATCAGCTGTCTTTCTACAGCACAGCTGATCACAGGTTTACTTGCACAACCACTTAATCTATCAACTCTAAGGCATTTGGGCTCAATCCTTCTAATGTACTGAATTTTTAACCATTATCACTCACTTACCCCTAGCATCAGCTGTCTTTCTACAGCACAGCTGATCACAGGCTTGCTTGTTCAAATGGCTACTAGCAGTCCTAACTCATTTTTAGCACTACAAGAACAATGACAAATTACTAACTATCTTAACATAAAATCAAGAGTTTCATCTAAACCCTAGCACATGAAATTAGAACATGATAAACATAATTAACATTTGAAATTGAAATTAACTGACTTCAAAACATGAACTGAAAACAACTTGGAAGCACTGGCTATTCCAGGCCCCTTGGGTGAAGCTCTGGCTAGCCCAGGCATGCCCCAATTTCACACCCAACACCTTCTATTTATAGTTTCACACGTCTAACCCTAGAATCCCCAAAATATCAGAATTAGGGTTTCAAAGAAATCAAAATTAAATCATACCTACTTTCTGAAAACACTCAATAACGTCGACCCATTCTTCTATTGTGTCTTCTGTGTCTTCCCATGCCTTCAATTTGTCCATTGATGCCTACTAACTATTCTCTCCAATTTCACACACAAACGGCTAAGGTTTGGGGCGATGTGAAATTGAAAAGGCTAGTTGAGAGACATAGAGGTGATGATGGACTTAGGGTTGGTGGTAAGTGGAGTTAGTGGTGGTTGTGGTAGTGGCAGAGAGTTGGTGGCGGAGCAGGTGGTGGAAAAGGTGGTGGTATGGCGTCTGTAGAGGAATGGAGAAGATGGAGTCGATGGAAAGAAGGAGGGGAGTGTTTGGCTAGGGGTATAGGGTGTTCGATACTTGGGTGTTAGGCGGGTTCAGCGAGGTCTGATGATCTGCGACAAGGAGCGATGGATGGGAAGATGGTAGGTGGATCCAGCGGCGATACAGAGGTAAGCGTGGAGCGACCGTCGGATGAAGGGATGTAGCAAAATGGATGACCCAAGATGGAGATGGGCGTTGCGATGTAAAGCAGGGGCTTCGGAGTTTGATGTGCGATGATGGAGCGACCGTAGGATGCTGAAATGCTTCGATCTGATGGCTGAAATCCGAGACGGGCTTGGATAGTGGAAATGTGTTTGAGTAAGGGTTTTGGGCCTTGGGTATGCCAAGCCCATATCTTCTTTAAGGACAATTCTTCTTCTTCAAGACCATTCCTAGCCTCTTGGTTTTGTGCACAACGTTCTTCGCGGCTTCCTTGCGTAACTCCTCCCGGCTTTTCACTACTTTTCTGCTCTATTCCGCTCCGCAATTCATCCAAACTTTATTTATTACCTAAAAATATAAAATTAAGTAAGAAAAATATTTATTCTTGAAAACAATGAAAATACAGAATATGGGATAAAATGTAGAATTAATGCACAAAGGATGAGTTAAATGCCAAGAAAAATATATATAAATATGCACTTTTTAGCACTCATCACTAACTTGAAAAAATAACAAACTATTGCAGTGGATGGAGAAGATAAAGAGGCAAGCAGAGAAAGAGATTTCACTCATTAGAGTAGGTGCATGTTTACATATATATAGTCATTTATATATAATAGGAATAAGTCCCTAGCTACTATATTGGCCCACACATCCATGGGCTAAAGCCCTACAACACTCCCCCTTGTGCGGTCCAATAAAACTTCATATGCAGTACTTCACATACAGTGCTTCGGATGTAGGTCTTCAAATGTATCTCTTTTCTTGATGACTATTGTGTCTAAGACAATTACTCCATTAAAACTTTTAACAAAGAAAAACCCAGCGGGAAAAAACCTTGGTACATCTCTTCACATGTTGTTTCGTATTTTACATGTAGTACATCACATGTAACACGATCTTTATATATCTCCGAGTCTAAGTTAATTGCCTAGTTAAAACTTCGTCAGGAAAACCCCTGAGGGACAAAACCTGAGCTAAAGAAAAAGAGTACAATACTAATTAAACTTAGAACATAGTTGGATGCTTATACGTTGCCTAATTTAAAACCTTGACAAGGAAAACCCAGTGGGATAAAACCTTGACGAAGGGAAAAGAGCACAACGTGACATATACAAGTAAAGATGACCATTGCAGATGATCACTTTGCTCCGTGAAGTTGACTAGTTGCTTCACAAATCCTAAGGAAGAAAATCCTCGTGGGAAAGATAATAGCCTTAGCTGGAAATTATATTCCCGGTATTTGTTGTTGTCTCATTAAAAACCTTTCCGAGCAACAAAACCCCGTGGGAAAAAGTAACCTCGGTGAAGGAAAAGAGTTCAACACACTATTAGATGCTCCCCCTAATGTCAAATAAATTTCATTAGTCTAATGCAGTCAAAAGGAGTTTATCACACATTACTTTGGTGACTTAAATGTTTATAACACCTTGTTGTTGATTCTGGAAGTTACGTTGTTTAACCGACTATCGCGTTTGATTTCTGTGATTCAGATATTTTCAGTAATATCAACGCGATCTTTATGTCTTCAACGTTCAACATACTTTATGTTTTTAGTGTCATCTCACTAAAAACCTTGTCGAGTAACAAAACCCTTTGGGAAAAACTATTCTCGATCGAAGGAAAGAGTACGACACAACTTCAATTTGAAAGTAAATTATGTCGACATCATATCCTTGGATCCTCCCCCTGATGTTGGCATCTCCCCCTGATTTCTTTCAGAGTTGTTCCAGACTATTTCTTTAGTCATGTACTTTTCGAAACTGAATATAGGTAATGACCTAGAAAATAGTCTACCGTATCTCCCCTGATTACTTTTGTTGGAGAAGAGATTATTGTTTCTTTATAATCAACAACTTTTGGATTGCACTTTCGTTAGCATTCCTTTTAATGTCTTTGCAGGGATAAATTTTTTTTATGTCAATGGTTACTTTTAAGCACATGATTGCATTCATTATACCATTCCAATGACGTTGCGTTGGCGCTGAGTTATATCTAGCTAACAAGTTCATTGAGGATGTAACATTTGGTCGAGTACATTATGCTAAGTACAATAATGCGTCTATTATACTTAGATAAGGAAAGTTCATCTCCCGATCCAACTTCGTCATCTTCCTGTAGACGAATTGGTCATTTATATACATTTGAAACTCGACTAATCATGGGAGTGCTAGCATCATGCACGTCCTTGTTAAATTGTCTGACAATGAACATATGCAAGCTGGTGGAATAATATACCACAAGCTCGGTCTTCTAGTTTAGAACATAGATAAGATCGAGATTTCCCAGGATTTTCATCTCAAATTAAGATTTTAAATAACTTGTAAGATCTCTTATTCTATTAAGAGTACTTATCATGTCCATACCGTCGACATAAATAGCTACAATTCCAAATCAGGAACTTTCTTATGAATACGCAAGTAAAAATAACTTACTTGTCTATCCCCTCCAAATAAAATAGTCACTTAGACGGGTATACCACATCCGTCTGATTGCTTGAATCTATAAGTGAGCATTCTATCTAACTATAAACGCACTCCGTGGTTTAGAGTCATTTGATTTGGGCAACAAAAGTCTATCAAGTACTTTTGTAAATATCTTTTGTCTCTTGATTCTTTCGGAGATACGTAACAACCACATACATATGCTGCATTTCAAGTCCTTTTGAAATTACCAAGCTAACTAGGTAGCGGAGCTCTATAACGTTCATTACAAGAGAACAATTCCAGGGCTTTGTGAGAAACCTCGCGCCACAAGGAGAGTCTTTGTACTTTAAGACTACTTTCTTCTCATTATGCTTTATGACAAATTAATTATGTATGTCCAATAGGCTTTACACTTGGTTAGTTAGCACTACCACACCAAATACCTGTATATTTTCCAAAGAACTAAGTTCTATCTGGATTGTGTAGTCCAAATATGCAATTTATTTGAAATCAATCAAAATAAAGCAAGGTTCGATCTCATTGTGCTCTACTTCTGGAGCAACTATTTATAGATTATATCATCACTGTGCACGCATGATCCTTCCATTGACTCATGTGCATTCTCATAATCCGTCAGGATTTCATTGTTCTCTAGAATCATTTAAAACTTCGGAGCGTCCTACAGTATTGATTCATAGACATATTCAGAGACAATCAAATGAGATGATTTCATTGATGATACAAATTAGGTTGTGCCTTACTCATATACTTCCTTTCTAGGTGAGCATTGATCGAATCTGGTGGTCTCTCCATCTTCCTTTATGGAGCCACGGCCTCAAATACAATTCCACCAAGTGTAGTTGCAACACCTTAGTCTGTGGTGTACCCCATACCGAGGATTTCTAACCCTGCAGGAATACTTGCAGCTGGTATGTGTGATCTTGTCACTTTAGCGACATCAGTGTACATTCTGAAAATCGATTATTCTTTGTCACTTCAAATTTACATTTGTGGAGTACAAGAATCAATACGAGACACAATGGGAACACATCACGACAGTTCATGTCGTTCTCTTTAAAAATTCCTTTTCTCATCTCCCCATAACGACGGGAAGACTGTCTCATTAAAGTGATAACCCGCAATTCTAGCGATAAGAGATCTCCCGCCAAAAGGGTTTAAGATGCGGTAATTATTGGGAACTCATTTCCAACATAACTACTTAACAGTTTTGAAAACCCATCATAGTACGATGTGGAGTCATAATGGCACATATATAGTGGAACCAAAAATGCGTAAAAACACGAATGTCAGGCTTAAATCCAGTTACCAACTGGTACGCAGAAAAGGTTGACTAACATTGGGTTCTAAAACGAATTAAGTAAAGATGCGCGTAATATTGCATATTCCCCAAGCAGTAAAAGATAGGTTGGTGCGCATAACCTATTCCTTAGGCACCATCTGTAACCTTTGATGGTAGCCTCTGCGAGATCCATTGGGTATAAGATGCTCTATATCGATCCTATTAAACATGCAATATTCATCAAGTCCTTTTAATGTAAATTCTCTAGCATTAATAAGGTTGGTGAGCCTTTGCACTTTGTATTGTGTAATATGTGCTAGGATTTTTTTATTTTTTTTAACGCAAATTTCTTGGGAACTATAACTAGTCCAAAATGTCAAAATATTCACCAGATCCATAAGTCACTTTAATGGTCCGCATTCTGCATGAATATTTTTCTGAATTTCACCTTGTTATCTTTGTAATATGGATCGTTTACCATTTGCATCTTAGGATGGTCTCGATCCTGTTTTACTAAAGACTTTGTAAAATGAGTGATATGCTCTCTTACTTAAAAGCATAATGGAAGGGAGGAGGCGGTTGTGCATCAGTACTTTAGAAAACACTTATTGAGAGATATGTCGTTACTTCGCATTCTGTCAATGTTTTTTCTGTTTTGTTCACTCAAATAAAGTGATGTTCGAATGAGTCCTTTCAAAACGATCATCATGTCACAAAGAAAGTTGCTTTATGGTTATGCCCAAAGCCTATATGAGTCAATTCCCGATATTTCATCATCGGAGTCAATATGGATTCAATAATCCAAATATCATAGTGATTTACATTTCACTAGATTGACTCATGAGTTTCTCTAAAATATATTTCCTTCCAAATATATTAGAGACTATAAAAGATGCAATCAATTACATTCTCATCACTGTGAGGTTCACATGATATCCATTTGCATGGATTTCTTTGGAATTTAACAACGTGTGATTATCTCTTGGTTATGTCTTGGTACATTTAGAGATTTTGCGACGTCTTTGTTCTTTCTTGAAAAAAATAAATGAGCAGTGCTGCGCTCGATAAAATAGGGAATTGGCCAGGCAAAGTTCTTGTTTCCATTAAAGTTGATGTGAAAATTGGTTATTACTATGATACACATACACATTACATTTTACATACCAACAACACCTATGACCAGGTGCATTTCCAACTCTTTTATTATGATGGGAGCTAGAATTACTTCTTAGCTGATCCCATGTTCAATTGATACCTATACTTTGGTGTCATTACTGCTGAGAAAAAATATATATTTTTGTCTCATGATATATATGTCCCTTTTCACATGCTTTATATGAGTCAGTACGTCTAACCCTCATTACTTTGGGGTTCTTTCCATTTTAAATTTTGCTACATTTAGTTTAATTTGAGAAATTTCCTTATCTCAACAGGCCAGGAGAATTTCATAACACATGTCAACCGCTTACTTTAGGTTGAATAAATTACTAAGATAGTTCTCTTGTTGTGATACTCCAACGTATACTAGTTCGCTAGTATCATGGATGAAGTAGAGAAATGGAAATTTTCTGACTCATATCACCTTTTGTGAGTTCTTACACAAAAATTGGGATACATGTGATTTTATTTGCAACGTCTTTTGAAAATATCGACTCTTTAATAGTCGAGCAAGTGGATTACATCCCACGGAACATTCAAAATTGGGAGACTATCAAGTATGCAATAATGGCCCAAGTACTTCTGAACCTCAAATAAATATATTTGAATCAAGTTGGTACAACCAATTGAACAAAAGATAAATATCATTCAACCATAGCCAATATCATTTCAAGAGAACAAAATAATAACAAGACCAAAATTCTTAATGGCCGAGATCAACATTCATAGTTTAAATTGACCGTTTATACAATATGGACTTATTTTAAGGAAAAAAAAATAGAAACCAGACATGTTCTAAAAACAAATAAATAAATAAGCCCAACGTATATTCAATATAAAAACCCGCGTTAAGGTTACTTACCTCGAATTTTGGTTCCGACCGTATATACACAGAACTGGAACAAATTTAGTCGTGCACGCCCCAAAACCACAGCCGGAACAGGACACGAACTGGAACTGGGGGTTAACCAGGTTTGCTGGAACCGGGTGGTCTGGATGGATCGGAATGAACCAAACCAGGTGGACTGGGCCTGACTGAACTGAACCGGACATTTTTCTTCCTCCGCCAACAGTCAACATCGTTTAGAGAAAACTCTTCAGGGCTGAAACGGACGCTATTTCTCCTCTCCCATAACAGAGATTAGATTCTCTTTCTTTACCCCACCGATTACAAACATAACAAATCATGGCATCAGCATACACATATATTATTATAGGATGTAACTAATTGTTTGATCATGGATGTGATTTGCATAGATCTTTTTCTTTTTGTATTTTTTTTTATATATAATGGGTTAAGCCAAAATAAAAAAAAAAATAGGGAAGAAACAAAATATATTATATATGCAATTGTCAATTGACCACAACAATCAAATAGGATGCTATGCTATGTTTATGGTCGGTACATAATAGATTCAATTCTTATCGATTTGTTTCTAGGAATAATTACTATAATATAAGGAAGAACTCAAAATTGAAATAAAAAAAAAAATAGGGCAGATTCGGGAAAAGAAGGGAAAAAAATAATAATATATAAGACAAAACATATCCAACTTATCTGATTTGACGATGACGATTCCATTGATTCCAACGCAGTATATTTGATAGCAACCCAAAAGAAAGAAAAAAAATCAAAATCCATTGTCGCAGGATAGAGCTCGTGTCTGATAATGTATTGCAGTGGATGGAGAAGATAAAGATGCAAGCATAGAAAGAGATTTCACTCATTAGAGTAGGTGCATGTTTACATAGATATAGGTGAAAACTACAGGGAGACCCATTTTTCAGTTTTACTCCACTGTGAAATCCACGGGCGGAAATCTTCACGGGCGCAACCATTTTTTGGGATAAAATTTCTACGAAACCCAGAATTTTTAGAATTTTGTTTCTCGTTTTTTAACAGTCCATTCTCCTGTTTTGTATCTCTCTTTGGTTTTGATTCTCATTACAAAACCTTGGTTCAAACGAGTTTTGATTGTAGATTTGCTCTCGAGTTTTGAGATTGATTATCTCTGATAATTTGAAGAAGGGGTTGAACATATTTCTGAAGATACTATGTATTTGAGTATGGATTGAACCCGCGAAGATGGGTTCAATTCAGATTGAGGGGTTGTTGGTTATTATGAAGAATCAGAAGTTAAGGTTTCTGGTGCTGTTTCAGGGAAAAATTCGTAAGGAATATATTGCGTTCCCATGAATTTGATCTGAATGAGTAGACACCATCAAAATTAGATTCAATTTAAATCTTCATGGGTTCAACAACTAGCAATCAACAACATGGGGAGGATGAAGATACAATGATTAGTTGTTGTTATTAATGGAATTGAAGATGAAAGAACCTAGCTTGCTGCCATTGACAGTGGGTAGTACATGTGGATGATTGAAGGAAATATTTGGGTTACTAAATGAATGAATGTATGGGTTTTGTTGTGTGTGAAACTGGGTTTGCAGGGAAGGAGATGAGATGACCTCATAAACCACGAGAGAGTTCATATCTGCATCACTAGTTCCTCGCATACAAATTGTTTGTGAGAATGTCTGAGCCACCAGATTACACAAATTCAAGTTCTGTCGCCAATAGTTTGTTGTACCAGGTTTGCCCTGGACTTCTGTGAATCTTTGGGAATGGTTAGGACAGGGTTGAGTTTGAGAACAAAACAGAATTATTGGTGCGAGCAACATATACAGTTTTGAGCAACATATATGAGTGTGATGATGTTGAGAAAATGGGTTGTCAAATTGAGTACCAGAAGTTGAGTTTGGATGGTGGTCGCTGTTATAAAAATAAGAAAAGAGAAGCACGGATTACTGTTGTGAATAGAGGGAAAGAAAAGCACATAATATGTTATGCATTTATAAAAATAACTTTATAATATGTTATGCATTTATAAAAATAGATGTATAATCTATTGTGCATCTACAAAATTTGTTGCATAACTTGTTATGCAGTCCAGAAAATGGTTGCATAGCACGTTATGCAACAACTTTTTTGTCACTATTAAAACCAACAAAAACAAAGACTGCGTAACTTGTCATGCACCTACAATTCCGCATAACATGTTATGCAGTCACGAAAATAGAGGCATAACCTGTTATGCATCCGAAAATACGGTTGCATAATGCATTATGCATCGAGAAAATTTTTGCACAATCTTTTATGCATCGAGAAAATAGATGCATAATGCCTTTTATGTACGCACTAATACAATACCTATATAACTTGTTATAGATGCATAACTTTGTTATGCAGTGGAGAGAATGGTTGCATAATTCGTTATGCGTCTGCATAATGTGTTATGCATCCTTTTTGGTGGCTGCGTAATGGTTATGTATCAAATTTTCGAAAATTTTGCCTAAAATGATGATCACTTCCGATTTTTTCGTGAAAAACAAAAATTTGATATTGTATTTGTACTCGTTGTGTAGCTTTCTTAAAAATATTTCCAACGGTATAAAATTTGTAAAATTCCGAGGCGCGGTTTTTTAGATATGTTATATCCAAGTTGCGTTGTCAATTATACCCTTGATGCATAACCTGTTATGCAGACGTTTTTCAAAATTTTATATAATTATGAGTGTTACGGTACCTAAAATTAATTATGAGTCTGACAGTGAAAATATTATTTTTTTTGGGTCTACGCCTAATTTTCCTTAGATATAATCCTTTATATACAATAGAAATAAGACTCTAACTATTATATTGGCCCGCACATCGATGGGCTAAAGCCCAACACCACAAACCATCATTTGCGAACTTGCTAGGCTGGAGGTTGGTTTTGGTAGTGTGCCTCCCTCCTGGTATGGGTGAAAAAGAAGTATGTCGTATTGAGACACGTTTCAGCAAACGTAATCCAAACACCATTTGCCATTTCAAGGCATTTTTTTTTCTTTTTTTTCTGGCTTATCCGGTACATCAACTAAATGATGGTCCCAATATTAAATTCTCCCAATTCAATTCCCAAGGTTTTCTTCAAATCGAAATTCTTTCCAGCAACGAATTCTTTACCTGATTTACCAAAAAAAGGAGGAGTACACATACTTGTCGCTGCGAATTAAGTCAGAACTCCATAATTGGTAAGCGAAGATGGCGGATGTAAAATCTGTTGGAGTAATTGGTGGAGGGCAGATGGGTTCAGGAATAGCTCAGCTTGCTGCAGTTGCTGGAATCAGTGTTTGGCTTGTGATTTAGACTCAGAAGCACTTAAAAGAGCAACCAAATCAATCACCAACTCAGTACAACGATTCATTTCCAAGGGACAAATCTCTCAGGTATATTTTTCTTCAATGTTTTTTAACTTGGTGGATATTTAATTTTTCATTTCTTAGTTTCCTTGGATTATGCCGAATTCATACTTTTTATGAGGAACTTATGCCTGTTTTTCTTTCTTTTGTAATCATGGTAATGGAGTTGATTCAACGCTCAAAAAGATTTTATGATCCCTAGAAAATTTCTGTATTTGGAGTCATTACGATTGTTTCTGTTTATTTACATATTTCTTACACAGTTATACTTGTGGTATTAATCTGTCTTTTCAAGTATAATTTTGACTGTACCTGCATATCCCTGCTGAGGTTCATGGAAACATGGCAAGTTACTATTTGCATTGATTGCGCATCTATGCTGTTCCCGTCATGTTCCACTATGTATATAACTATTTAATTTATACACTTCACTTAGCTTGTTTCCGAGAATGATCTTCTTTGGCATGTAGATCAAGGTCAAACATCTGTTATCACCATTTATTCCCTGGATCCAACATAAGTAATATGCTTAAGGGCATCCCCATGCCCTAGTCCTTGAAAGGCCCATACCAGCTTTATGGTGTAGTCTAGCTGTGTCATCTGGATCAAGTTTGGAGATAAGTAGTTTTTCTACTTCTCTGTTCTATGCTAATGATATGATATTTTATTGGTTTCTTAAAATTTGGTTTTGCAGGAAGTAGCTACTAATGCTCTTAAGAATCTCAAATGTACGTCGAATTTGGAAGATCTCCAGTCAGCTGATGTTATTATTGAAGCCATTGTGGAATCTGAAGATGTAAAGAAGAAACTTTTTTCTGAACTAGATAGGATTGCAAAACCTTCTGCTATTTTGGCTTCTAATACAAGTTCAATATCCATTACTCGTATAGCATCTGCAACTAGCCGACCCTGCCAGGTCTTTACTCTTCCCTTGGGTACTTGTTACTATTTATTTTGTTATCCAAATTTAAAAGTTTTATTTGATATACCTAGTCTACATGTCAACGTAATGGAATTTTAAAACTGGCACTCGAAATCTTAAGGTCGTTATGCAAACACCAACATTGGCGGCGTGTTTGTTGTACATCAAAGATTACACTACAAGTGCCTTCAAAAGTAGAAGCTAAACCTTGCTTTTTATTTTACCAGGTCATAGGTATGCATTTTATGAACCCCCCTCCTATTATGAAATTGGTTGAGATTGTAAGAGGTGCAGATACGTCTAATGAGACCTTTATGACCGTAAAAACCATGGCAGAGAGGTTAGTTTTTCCCTAAACCAACTCTCTGAAATACAATGTGTATTTTTCTCCATCGTGCTAATCTTCATGATAACATCTCTTCCTTGAGGCAACTAATAACATTAAACCAAAACCTGCAGGTTTGGGAAAATAATTGTATGCTCTCAAGATTATCCAGGCTTCATTGTGAATAGGATACTCATACCAATGATAAATGAAGCCTTTTTTACCCTCTACACAGGGGTGGCTACGAGAGAAGATATTGATACCGGAATGAAACTGGGTACAAACCAGCCAATGGGTCCTTTAGAACTTGCAGATTTCATTGGATTGGATGTTTGTTTATCTATAATGAAGGTACTCCATGTTGGCTTAGGGGATAGCAAGTACAGACCATGCCCGCTTCTTGTGCAGTATGTTGATGCTGGACGACTTGGACGCAAAAGAGGTATTGGTGTATACACTTATGGTAAACAACAGGAATTAATCAAATCTTCGTCTAGACTTTGAACTGTTTGCAAGTTAGAAACTATCAATAGCTAGTGCATCTATTTATTAATCTTGTATCTGAGTGGTGAATCCATTCAGGATGAATAATAACCCTCTGCTCGTTCCTATAACGGCACTTTCAATAAACTAATTATTTGCTACAGATCAATTTGACCCTGTATATGCCTTTTCTATGTCTGTGCTAGCACTCATTGTTTTACAAATATTGTTACAAGAATGGGGGTAGATTATAATTAGCACACTCAAATAGGCTAAAAGGTCCACTTTTATGGGTTGAAACAATGAGTCATCTTGAAGTGCTTAAGAAATATTGTTAGCAAACATCTTTTGTTATATTTCTTCTTTTGTCTAATAGCAGCAATTGTCGGAATGAGCTTCAGCAGTTTATCATTATATTTGCTTAATCAGAGCAGTAAGGTTCGATCAAAATGAGATTATGTTATGAAGACCTGATGCTTCTGAAATTAAAGTCGAATGATCTGTTTGGTAATCTGCCGAATGATATGCCTCACATACGAAGATAAGTGCTTAGAGGAGTTTGATCTTTTTCATATGGTGCATTTTGATTTAGGAAAACCTGTTCACTATAGGGATGATTAAGTTCCTGCATTAATTCATTAAACCTACACGCGGAAGAAATGAGGTGAGGAATAAAACTCATTAGGAGATTATGGTATCTTAGAGCGTCCACAGTGGTACGATCATAACCAAAGATCAAAGACCAAAACAAACGATCAAATTTGAGTTTAGTCTGGTGTGTGACGTTACGGGTGAAAGACTAAATTTGATCGAGCGTACACTATATATTCGCCTGGTGTGGGGCGTTGGATATACGTCCGCCTGATTGGGGAGATTCTTAAAAAAAAAGAAAGAAAAAAGAAAGAAGTGGGGCGGAGGTATAAAGCCCGCCCCACAAAAAAAAATTTGGAAAACAAAGAATGGGACGGGGGTATAATGCCCGCCCCATACAAAATTAAAAAAAAAAAAAATGGGGCGTAGACTTTACGTACGCCCCATGTGGAGCGTAGACTTTACGTACGCCTGGTGTGGTGCGGGGATTTTACGTACGCCTGGTGTGGGACGTAGATTATATAACCGCCTGGTGGTGGGGCGTGAACTATACGACCGCTCGATTATATCTGGGTTTCGTCTTGATCGCCGACCAAATTTGGTCTGGGTTTTACTCTTTGATCAAATTTTGATCGATGATCCGTCCCACTACGCCAGCCCACTCGACTAGAAATTTGTTCTTAGTCGTCCACTGCAGTTGCTCTCATGGAGTATATATTTATTAAAAAAATTTGCAGCTTCTGAGGAATTTGTCGTTACGCTTGTGGCGGTTAAGACGAAGCATGCAAATTGGCAAGTGTTAGGCTACTTAATATCTCCGTTATCAGTACGTGCCAGGAACTTCCTATTTTTTTCGGGTTATAAGTTTAGCGTAATATCTGAAAGCTTGTAATAGACACTATCATCTCCCCTTTTCTTCCATTATTTTTGTAGCTTGAATTGATATATGTTCTTCATCACAACCTTGGTGTTAAGGTCACAGGTTTGATCCCAGTTTAGAAACCCATAAAATCCCTGCTGCTGAGTTATCCTGTGGAGTTGGTCCTTTAGAACTTCAAATAGGCTTTTAAACGACAAACTGTCCATCCATCTCCTTCTGCTTTGGAGCTTAATACTGCTTGAGATTTGCTTCTGAGAATTGCTCTAGTTCTTGCAGAACTTTGAGGTACCTAAATACTCACTTCATTGGTACATGGTTATTAATGGTGTCATTGAGGTGAAGGGTTTATAGTTTGTAAATCAATTTTTGTACTAAATTGGGTAGAAAGTTTGGAAGTTGATGAATTAATTAAACCTTTTTTTTTCCTTCCCTATTTGGTTTAGATGATAGATGATGCAAATGAGTGTTAGATTAGCAGTTTGTATCTGTATATTTTACAGACTCTTTTGTTTTTTTTATACATACAGTATAAATTGTGCCTGCTATATATTTTCTTTCAGATTTGCATATATATGATATTTTGAAAAAGTTAAGTTAAAGATGCAAGTTTTTCTTAATTGGAAAATTTAAAATATAATACCGATTTTGCAAGGTGTTGGTGCTATTTTCATTTCAAAATTAATGCATATCAACAGATGTTTATTGGATTTTCGAATTTCATAATGATGGGTCTGTAAATTGTATTTTTCCAATAATTCCAAAACAGAATTGCAGAGTTAAGAGATACCATGTAAGATAAGCATGCTTACCATGTATTGCATCAGAGGATATTTATATCCTCTCTGTTCTTTCTTTGGCTCATAGTGCATATATGAATAAATACCATCATGAATACATAGATACATGAAAAAGACATGGTGTTTAGTGCTAAAGCTCGTTTCATGACTTCATCATTGAACTTCAAATATTTAAAACCAGATTAGACTAGTGTAGAGAGAGAAATGGAGTGCCAAGTTTCAAGCATCTCTTCTCCGAATGGTCTAATGGTTATCCCAACACCATCTCTGCCACACCATCTGTCACACATTCCACCCCGTCGAGACGCCCTTTCTCCCTCTCTCTCCTCTAATGGAGAAACAAACCTTCTTCCTTTTCTTCAACAAACCCTCTGCATTTCTTGACGCGTTTTTCTTCTCTTCTCTCCACTTGTCCCTTGTTCGCTGGCCACCATTTTTTTTTTCCATCATCAAAAACCATCACCACCTCCAATACATTTTTTCACCACTACAATACAGGCTACAGCACCAACCAACCCAACCTCCTCCTCATTTTTTTACTTGCCCTCCTCTTTCGTATCTTTAATCAAAACAAACAATCTTCTTCTAATCATTTCACCGTCTCATGGATCCTAGAAATGTATACGGAGAAGAATATCATGATCATCAAGGAGAAGGAGACTATCTGAGAACAATTAATGAAGGTCATTATAAACCCCAAGTGGGTGTGCCACAATTTTCTTATATTTCAAATCAGAGTTGTGCATCAACTTCTTATATTTTAAACCAGAATTGTGCAGCAATTTCTTTTAACTATTTTAGACAACCCCAGATTGATCAATCTCAGTATTACCCGAATGTACATTGTTCTGGGTTTGTAAACCCATCTTTATTTCCTTCAATTGATCAAAATGGACTACTGTCCACATCATCAATGGGGTTTTTCCATAGTGGGTTGCATTCACAGAGACAAATCATTGCTACTAGACATAGATTGGTGAATTCTTCATGCAGAATTCAAAGACCAAGAAGATGGGGACCTTCAGTAACAAAAGCAGCAAGAATCAAGAGAAAAATGGTTAGACAAAGAAGTTTGATTTCTGCTAGACTTGGTTTGTTAAGTGATACTAATGCTGCTACTAGTACTAATACTACTTCAGCAATTAGTCTATCTTCTAGTAGAAAACCACCATTGTCCACTACTCCAACTAACCAAGACAATGCAGATGTGTATACATTAATCACTCCTGATAACAAAGTGGGTTCAAATTAAAATTTCAATCGAGTTTCTCAGTTTCTAGTTATTGTTATTTGAATTTTGAAATTCTTTCATGCTTTTATGCATGCATATAATGATACAGTTTATTGCTGCTTTTTATTTGGTAACATAGTAGTTCTTGAAATTTTTAATTGTGCAGAGATTGAAGTTCATACTGCAGAAGGAGTTGAAAAACAGTGATGTTAACTCTCTAGGAAGGATTGTCCTGCCAAAGGTGAGATTTTCCCCTTGGCCTTTTCTTCATTTGTCATCCTGGGTTTGCCTCTCATTTTTAGAGACATAGAGAAGAACCCTATACAATTAGTATTATTTTTTTCATTCTGACTTACTTTAAAACTCTCTGCAAAGCTGTAGCTTAGACTGGCCAATAACTGAATTTATTTCATCTCCCTCCTGTTCTTTCCAGTACTTGCAGAAAGCAACTTTTTTAAATACGGGCTTCACTATCTAGTGTAATAACTGAGACATCCCCCTCAAAAGGAATTTGAATAGTTAATTAACATATGTATATCCTGTTTTTATATCTTAAGCATGTTTTCTTTTTCATGACACTTTTTTTTGTATGAAAATTGTGGATAATCAGAAAGATTCAGAGGCACATCTACCAAGCCTCACAGTGAAGGAGGGCATCCAAATAGCAGTTAGGGAGGTACTTTCTCCAAAAGTGTGGTTCATGAGATACAAGTGGGTTATATCACTCCAATGTTTAATTTTTCTTAGTATTTCCATGTGTAGGTTTATAAATTTTATTTCTTGTTCATTATAAGCAAGTTTGTTTTTGTGCTTACTCAATCTAGGTTTTGGCCTAATAACAAGAGCAGAATGTATGTATTGGAAAATACAGGTAAAACCCACTTCATAATCTTTGAAAATTGTTGTTGAAGACTGTTGTTTAGTTACTAATTTTGGTCTCTCTTTCTATACAGGGGAATATGTAAAGCAGAATGAGCTCAAATGTGGAGATTTTGTAATTCTCTATCAAGACGAGAACAAACAGCTTGTGAGTTCTCTCTCTCTATTAAAAACAAAAATGCCAGTAGAAAACAACGGTTATATTTTTTTGAGATCCAAATTTTATAGAAACTGACTTGAATTCTCAAAATTTCATCATAATTACGGAAGTACCAGCTAAGATAAGGAAAAAACAAAAGGTGGTAGGAAAAGGACATGAAAAACTTAAAGTTACTTGACACGTTTGTGGTAATTTTTCTTGGCAGTTGGATTTGTCTATTTTTTTTCTGGTTTGGCAGTACATTGAATGGTGATGCACGTGCACTGCATCTCAGCTGGATGCAAGTGCAACAACTTACAACCTAATAGTATACACTTGGCTCAAACTATGTGAGCAGTGAGCACACTGTTTGGATATGGGTACACCTCTGGGAGTTTGTTACTAGGGTTTGGCTTCTATTAGTAACAGCCAAAGCCAAAGGAATCGGAGCAGATTTTCTGTTTCATGTCCTGCATTTTGCAGTATTAGCCAGAACCACCATGGCACTTTCCCATTCATTCCACCTAGGATTGACAAAATAATGAAGCCAAAACCCATCTATACCATTAGAATAGGCATTAGATGACACATACGACACGAACATTGATCACAACCTTTTGTATTACATTGTTATGCATACTTTCATTTTAAGTTAGCATGTGGAACTATACGAGTTTGCTGCATATATAAAATCTTGTTTGATTAATGATGTTCACTGGATTAGCTTTGAGATATTGAGTTTTCCATGAGGAGTATTTGTCTTTACTAACATTATACCGTGTTAGACATTGCTTTGAAATTAATCCGACACAAATAGTATAAGTTCAGTGGAAGTGTTGTGGTATGAATTTGCATTTGCAATAGTCCTTCTCACAGTATACATTTTTTGTGTGAAATAGTACATTTCCTTCCAGAAGGCCCAAAGACCAACTCTAGAAGGAGAACCGAACAAGGAAGAGAAAGAATCTCGAACAGGTCTAGAGAGAGAACATGAAAGCCCCCATGCGGAGGTAGAAGATCAAAGGCTTCTAATATCCGAGGATATGTTGAGACAACAGGGAATAGAATTTCATGAACCATCGACATCCTCAAACAGTATAGCAGTGGAGGGAGATTTATTTTGTCTCGATGGTACAATATATCTAGACCTCAGTAATTGTAACCTCAGTGAACTAGATATTCTACCAAACTTCGATGACTCTGATCTTTCCCTCTATGATGACCTGATTAATGACTTCAATCAAGATTTTGGCACGGCCAAGGATGATCCTTCGAAAACAGCAAAATGAAGTTGAAATTATCATCTTGGGGAGTTTTTTGGTTCTACTAAATTTTGGTTCACATATACTTATGATGTGAGAGAAAAGGAAATAAAGTTCTCATCTCTTGATCGTTCGCTTGTAGTTTCTTGGGGTACATATGTTTAGTTCTGTACATAAAAGTAATGAAAAATATATTTCGACTCTTTGAAGGCTCTTCAAAGTGTGCATAGACAATAACATTAAGCTTGAGGAATTTTTTTTGTTGTTCTTAAATATACAACCACACAGGACAAACAAGGTCGATGACTTTTGTATTTGATGATGAGTTATAAAGAAGAAATTTCGAGTTCTAGGTTACTTAATCTTGAAACATGAGATCAAGCATGAAATGTTCATTGGATTATCGCATTTAAGGTTGAGGATATTTCTTATTGTTAAACAAACTATGTTTGGAAAAAAAGATCTTAAAAATATCAGGTTGCATTAATAATGTTCACGTAACTTACTTTTTTAGTTCGCGAACTATGCAAAAACTTAATGATGCTGAACCCCAAAGTGCACTAGAGATTACAAACTTATTTTCTAGTTGCGAACTATGCAGTTTCCATTTTTATGAATTTGCTCCATTAAATAGCTTGCGAACTATGCATTTTTGGGGTGTTCATGGAACTTTTTAGTTGCTCTTATTCATGAACAGATTTATTAATTCGCGAACTAGGCACTTTTTGAGTTGTTCATGAGACTTTTAAACATCCCCAGTTCGCAAACCAGATTTTTTATTTCGCGAACTGGTCTTTTTTTATTTTTACTAAACTCCGTATTTGCTTGATGGTTCACAGACTATATGGTTAACCAGTGAAATAATGATGGACTATTGTCCTTTACATGTATATTTACATCTTCTTCTTTGTCAAGAAATATTTTCATATGCTTTTGGTTAGGATTGCACATGGGCCGATACAGTCCGTGTTTTTTATGAACTCGGTACCTATACCTGGAGTTGACCGGTGACCTCATTTTGAGGACCTGTACCTGGAGTTGTACCTGTACCTATAAAACTTCTAGTCCGATACCGGGTTTTTACCTGTTATAAAAATTTTGTCGTAATAATATGCAGAAAAAAATATACAGATCCAAATACACCAAAAATGAAAGTTTTGATAATCCATACAATCAAACAATTCATACAAATATTTTCCTACTGACAATGATACAACCAGATCAACATATTTCTTCTTCTTCTGATCACCAAGACCTAATAACCAAGATTGATATGCGGCTTTATCAAAATCATTTAGATTTCTACTCCAATCATCATCAGCTGTTGAATATGCCTTGCGTATTTCTAATCACATCCCCATAGATCTCTTCCATCATCTTTAGTAATTAATTCATAGCAAAACATCTCAGAACCCTAAAAATCAACATAATGAAATCATCAAAATCCTAAAACATCAATTAACTATCATTATTCATTAATAGATGATTGGATATCATGCAAATAAATAAAAATCATACATAATACTCGTTTTTGAAAAACCCCAAATTATAAAGCCAAGGGTTTCGTTTTACGGAGAACCCCTAAAAACTGAAACAAAATTGAACCAAAATAGAAGTAAAGACAAACAAATCGAAGTAAAGAGAAGAAGAAGAAGAATAATTAACCATTACCTTATTCCAGATGGTGATGAAGAAAAGTAATAAAAAGTATTTCTTCCTCTCCTTGCCTATGAAGAAGAAAAAGTAGAAACAAAAGTAAAGAAAAAGATAGTTAAACGACTAAGATGGTGGTAATTTTGGTGGCGGAGGTTGTAATGGTGAGAAGTGGGGGCGGCAGCTCTCTGTGGAGAGGTGGAGAAGAAACAGAAATGGAGAAGAGAAACGAGTGAAATGGGCTAGGTCATTAGGATTATATATGTTAAGTGGATGGTTAAGATTAATTTTAATTTCATAATCTATGGTCATAATATTACTGGGTACAATCGGTTCAGGGTGGCCGGGAATTAGGTAAGAACCGGTACCTGTCTACACCGGTTCTCCTGTTCTATTCTCATTCCCTGTACCGGCTATACCGGTTCCGATCCGGTTCTGGTCCGGTACACTGGTTTTGGTTCGGTTCTTGTGCAGCCTTACTTTTGGTTTCCATTCTTGGTGTATTTTCTTGTGGAAAAGGTTAATTATTGAGTAAATAAAATCTTGTGAATACAAGTTTGTATCTTAGTTAAGAAAATATCAATACTTGATCCTTAGGACTATTTTGTAAATTGTTTGGTATCCTTGAGAAAGTTCAGTGTTATCATATTTTTATGATTAGAATACCATCTCCTGATTATTGTTTCTCAAAAGTTTGTTTTTAACATTTGATGCCCGTAACTGGCTCGAAGTAAACTTTTGAAGATGATGGATACAAACTTAGTGTAAATTTTTTTTTTGTCCATGAAAATCCTTTACCTGGAAAGGTCGTTTTTGTTGCTCTCTTTGAAAATGACAACCAATAGGAGAGAGTTCAATTTTGAACTTGTACTTAATCGTTATATCTTTGTGGGAAGTATAATTGTAGAATTTTAGGAGATACTTATACGTTTAAATCTCTCCTTAGTGAAGATTTATTAGAATCATCTTTAGAAATGGATATGTTATCTTTAGTCTTGATAATCACTTAAAAGGGGTAGCTCATCAAGATCCTTATATTCGAAATCTTTGTCAATTTGTAGATAAAAAAAGGTGATTATTTATGATTAATTCTACTAAGACATATGGTTTTTTAGAGTGATGTCTAAGGGGGACTGAATTAGTTGTGCGTGTAAATGCCAAAATTAGCAAAAAGAGGAAAGTTAAGACAAAGAGGGAGAACATATTACCCTAATGTTGCTTTCAAGTTTTGGTACAATGAACTTGAATAGATTGATTATCCAATCTATGCGCTCAAATCGGATCAGTATTCTTAAAAAGTTATTATTAAGCTACGGATCTTCAATAACAAGGTGCTGAGCGAACACACGTAGGACCATAAAATATTTTGAAGAATGAAAAAAATTCAATATACATTGAAAATTCAAGAAATTAATAAGTATTATTGAGATTGAAATGAAAGTTTTTTTGTTATTTAAATAAATGTGTAATTGAGAAAGGGGGAGATTATCAACATATCGCTCGGTTGAACCCAAAATTTTTGGTATGTCAAGATTGTTATTAATTTTTGTTGATCAAAACTATGTCTTAATTTATTATTTACAAAAGTCAGTCTCGGATTAGGATTAAAGTTAGGTACTGAGTAATAGAATTCCCCGAATAACCCTTGAAGATTGAAGACTGAAGATCATATGAAGACATCAACGAGAACTTCATCAACAAAGGTATGTGAAGACTGATTTATTCTGGAACTCTTGTTTATTGTACCTTTTTATCAATCAAAACAAAATGCTTACTATTTGGAACAATTCTTATGACGGTGAATATACATTTGTGTATACACCCAAAGAGAAGTGAACCTAAGATGTGAATCAGACTAACTCCATCATGCCTCCAATTTTCTCAATTTTCTCTGATTTCATCCTAATATGAGCAGCTAATCAGTTTTTTTATAGGCTTTAATGGCCAACTGTTTATAAAAATGAAACTGATCAATTGAGAGTAAAGGATAATATACAATGGAGGCGGAGAAATTTAGGGTCTCTGCAAGAAGATCTTTTCCTATATCCTCTTTTCATCTTCGACGCGCACCGTCTGGCAGCAGTAAAGAAATTTTTAATTGCTCAAACAGGTAATCATTAACCTAGAGTGAAGATTAAACGTATTCAGTTCACCCTTTTTGGATTTTTAATGATTTAGTGCTTGTTTATTGGAAATTTCTTAATCGTTTTATGACATTTGGTGAAAAAATTCCCCAAATTTTACATTTAATTGCACTTTTATCTCAAAATCCTTGTCAAATATAGGTTTTTTTTAATATGCTAAACAATCATGTTTTCCTTTGGAAATTAAGTTTTTGAAGATGCTCTCTAATTTACATGCTCACCAATCTTTTCTACCCCTATTTAAACTCTGAGTTTCGGGTTTTGCTTTGTTTTGTGTCTCATGCACTACTGCAATTTTATATTTCCCTAGTCTTAAGTTTTGTTTTTGCAAATCTTCTTTTCTTATCTGTAGCTTTAAGATGTTTGTTGATGGTCTGTATCATAATGTGTGCTTGACATGGTGATGTGTCCAACCTTACTGCACAGTTACACAACTCTTTAAACTTGAAAAGTGGTAACTTGTTCGTTTAAGTCAAAAAATCCCCAATAGTTTTCAAAACAATAATACTTTTCCGGGACACTACTTTATTAGGCAAGTTCACTGCACAAATACTTGACAGTGTAACTAGCTTTGACGTCAGAATTGCTTTTCTATTCAATAGGAAGGTTCGAAGGGGTTTGTCAGTTAGGAAAATTAGTAGTAACAGATTTGCTATTTTTCTTGTTAGATTCCAGTTAGATCATGAGACGAATCGTGTTTTATTTTTAGAAACTAAGAGAGTTTTGGGAGATCTCTTTTGCATCGAAAAGATAGAAATTACTGATGACATTCTTAACTGGTACCAACTACGAAAATGTTTTTTAGAACAATTCATAACTTGTGAGCAACTTACAAGCGAAAATTTGCGTAAATATCTAGCTTGTAATGGTCATATTACATCTTTTAATTTCCCTCATATTTACGCAAATAAGTCAACTTTGTACCCAGATTCTGCCCGAATCCAATGCCAAAAACCAAGAGATGCTACATAAATATCATTTTTGATTCCCGACTATTAAGCCCAAGCTCATTAGATTATTTAATGAGCTTGAGATTAGTAGCCGGGCTTCGGCTACGGTATTGACGTAGCACTTCGGATTTTCGGGCAATGGTATCTAGGCAAGATCCGGGTCCGCAAATCGGAGTGTTACATTTGCGGTTTCCTCGTTAACAAAATATTGATGTGTCATTTACTTTATTTTCGCATTATAATTAAGTAAATTACTCGCGTATGTTAATCCGAATTACTTGACATTGATCCTAATAGTGAATCGGTGATTACCATAACTATTATCAAGTAAATATCTTGTTGTCGTATTGTCTCGACCTCGTCTATAGAGAATCACACAAGGTATAAGAATTAAGTTGTATTGTCTCGAATCTCTCCATGGATGATCACTTAAGATACCAGACTTGTAGGTTGATATTTAAAATATTCTGGTGTATTTGGGTACCCTAATCTTTTCACGAACAACCAAAATTGAGATTTCAATGAAGTAAATACACATTTATGCTTCTTTTTCACTGGGAAATTAAAAACAAAAACCCCTCAAATCAGTTTCAAATAAAATTCCTCAAAACTAGCCAACTCTATAAAAGATACAACCTTTAATGAATATTGATATTCAAATAAAATTAAGAACACCCATTGCTCCAAACCCCCTGTGAAACCACGTAACACCCCTTTTGAACTAGGGGTTTTCTAGATTGGAAGCGTAGGGTTTTAATATTAATATGATTCCAATTTAAACCATAAAATTCTAATCTAGAAACCCCCAATGGAACCATGGAGAACAACCGTGGAAACTAAAAGTGAATTTGCAACAAAAAAATGATAGAAAAAATGAAAAAGAGAATGGGGCATTTCTGTTTCAATTTTTCTCTTGAACACTCGGATAGTGTGAATTTAGGTTGGGAGGTCATGGTATATTTATAATTACATCCTGAATATCTTCTCTTCCAGATGAGAAATTGACAAAATCAACAATATTTGACCAAACCCATGTGTCCTAATTGATTTCTTAACGGTATGGGCATTAGTATGGATTGAAAAAAACGGGTTATTTTTTTTAATTGCATTTCTTCACATTTTTTTAAATTCCCTTTTGTTTTTGAGACCCTGTTGTTTTATCAGGATTTATTTTTTACTCTCCGGTTTCTTCCACGATATGAAAGTTTTATCTTGGAATGTCCAAGGGATTGGACCACCACCAATTACTCGAGACCACTTAAACTATCTATGCCAATATCAAAATCCAGATACAGTTTTTATTTCCAAAACTAAAGCTCACTTATAAAATGGAACTATTATTTAAAAAATCGCATTTTCATGATTGGTTTATACGTGGCACAACAATTACGCGGCTATCAATTACGTGGCACAACAATATTGATCTGAAAATAATATCTTCAAATCTAAATGTATGCCATTTTAGTACTAACATTAATGATATTGAAGTGATGCTTACTTGCGTTCACAGAATGATAAAAGAAGATGAAAAGACACAACAATGGTCTTATATCTCACAAATAAGCCAACATTGTAAAATAAGCTTTGGATACTTACTGGCGATTTAAATTTCATCCTAGACCCAGCAGAAAAACAAATAGGTAATAAGGCTAGCTCAAGCAGCAAATTGTTCATAATACAAGTTATAGACGTGATCGGACTACAAGAAGCGGGATATGAAGGTGTCCCTTTCACTTGGTCAAATAATCGTAAAGGAGAGGCGAACATTTATTAATGGATTGACAAAGCTGTGGTTTCTTACAAATGGTTACAGAGTTTCCCAGACTCAAAGGTACTCCACCTTCGTAGAGTAGGATCATACCAGACCCTGCTTCTTTTTTATTCCAATCCTGAACTAAAAAAACTGCAAAAATATTTCTGGTGTATTAGATCGTGGTTTTCTCACCCATTATTTTCTACGATAGTCTCAGCTCCTTGGAATCCGCACTCTAAAAATTCAGAAATATAAAATTTTCCTCAAATCTTCAACTCCTTTCGTCCGGTTTGGCTCATCGGAACTCTCAAGTATTCGATAATATCTATAAAAAAAATAAAACAATAAAATAGAGAATTTCCATAAATTTGGAAATTACCCTTCTAATTTAGAAAAACTAAAGAATCTCCAAGCCGAAGTGGAGAAATAATATGAAATTAGAATTGATTTCTATCATCAATTATCTAGGGAATTTCTTTTTTAAGAAATATGTCTACAATACAAAATATTTTCATGTATCCGCCTCCAATAGGAGGAGAATAAATGTTATTCATTTTCTTCAAGAACCAACGAAATTGTGGAATTCTGATCGAGAATAATTGTACTCTCTGTTAAATTACCACTTATCTCAGATAGGAACATCCCAATTATAAAATTATGATCTAGAACTTTCGACTCTCACTGAAGCTTGCATCTCAAATGCGGAAAACCTCTCCCTTACTCAAATTCCTATCAAAAAAGAAACATGTCAAACTTTATCTAACATGAATCCTTGAGGGGCACCGGGGTTTCCAACAAGGCTTTTTTTAAAGAAAATTAGGATTTTTAGGACCTAATATAACTGCAACTATTCAAGAATTTTTTCAAAACAGGAGAAGTATATTTGAAGTTCAATTACTCTTTCATAATATTTATTTCAAAATCTCCACTCCACAAACTCCAGCGGATTTTAGACCTATCAGTATAAGCAACATGATTTATAAACTTATTTCAATAGTACTTGCAAATTGGCGAAAATCTCTCCTAAACAAGAATAATCTCCTCGAATCAATCGATATTTCTACTTGGAAGACAAATCATAACCAATATAATTATAGCCCATAAACTTCTTCCTTCACTCAATGAAAATATCAAAATCCAAAAACTGTCTCATGGCTTTAAAATTAAATCTTTCTAAAGCCTTTAGGGTAGAGTGGTCTTTCATCATACAAGCCCTCCTTTGTTTTAGATTTAGTGGAACATGGGTAAACCTATATTTCGACGCATTTCGACAATTTCCTTCTTCATTCTTCTAAATGGCTCTACTTTAAAAGGAATTCACCAGAGAGACCCAATATACCCTTATATCTTTACGATCTGCGTGGAAATCCTTTCTAGGCTTCTGAATAAAACAATATTAGGGAGAAAAATTCGGGATTAAAAATTACTCCCTTCGTACCTATTTTATAGGCGGAATATTGCTTTTTCCTTGTACCATTAGATAGGCGGAATGACAATTCCAAGATGGATTTTAACTATTTTAACCTTATTTATGTTGCTTGGTTATCATCGCAATTCAGTTTATGTCTCTAACATAGGAAATATAACAAAGGGAAAAACAGGAAAAAACATGGATATTTGTGAAATCAAAAAATGTTCTTAATCTAAGAGAATTGGTCCCTCCGCCTATATATGTGGTACGAAGGGAGTAATAAAGAAGCGTCAAACATATCCCACCTTTTTCGTTGATGATTGCTTCCTCTTTATTAAAGTAGACTCAGGGAAAGACAAAGAAAGATAAATATCTAGGTACCTCCATTGTTTTCTTCACAAGTATAGAAATTAATTTTTTGAACCGCTTCTCCAAAAATACTCAATGTTAGCTTTACAGGGATGGAAATGAAAACTTCTCTCTAAAGCAGGCCGAACTATATCATTACATCCATTCTCCAGTCCTTCCCAACCTACCAAAATGCAATGTATTGCCCTTCCCAAAACCAGTTTAGACCAACTGGACCGAATTCGAATGGATTTTTGTTGCAACAACGATGCTTCAAAATAAAAAGGAGGATATATTAGAGCATGGTTAAAACTATATCTCACGGAGCACTATGGATTAAAAACTCTCATCAATTCGACATGACCTTTCTAACAAAATTAACAAGTAGGTTAGTCTTAGAAAAAAAACTAGCTTTGGGAAAAAAATTTAGAAGTTAAATATTTCCCAAATACCATCCATTTCGAATCAACTAGAACCTTAACCTTATCTTGGATTTGGACCAGTATCCGAAAGGGCTGGGTGTAACGAAATATACTTTTGTATGGCAAGTAAAAAATGGAGCCTCTACAAAAATTTGGGAAGATAAATAAACATGTAACTCTGACATAATACCTAAACCTACTGATATGGAGGAACCTTTACCACAATTACTACAAGAATTGATGTCTCCATAAGGATCATGGAATATTTCTAAAAATAGGCCCCGTTTTCATACCAGAAAACAAGGAAAAGCTATTAGCTATCAGTCCTCAAATAGAGAGTACAAATAAAATCAGATAGAAGCATCATCCTTCGAGTCGATTTTCGGTAAAGAATACTTATACGTATTTGATAAATCTAGGAGGAGAAGAAGAAACAGATTTCCCATGGAAAAATATTCGGAAGCTGCCAATCATCCCGATAATTAGACTTTTTTGTGGGAGTTAGTTCAAGAATCTCTACCGACATCAAATAGGCTAGCGGCTCATATTCCAAATATTTTCCCGGAGTGTCCAATGTGTAACTCTCAAGTGCAAGAAACATAACTACATTTTTTCCTTCAATGTTCCTTGCAAGAGCAGTTTGGTTTGGCTCATATATGTATTCGATTATCTCCCAGTTTAAGTCAGGCTCTATATCTTGGTTAACGTTTGGGCAATATCCAATGAATATCTAAACATTCTGACTAGAATAACAATCATTATGTGGTTTATATCAAAATATACATGTTCAGTAGTATTTGAAAAAATTAACCCAGATCAAATAGTTGATAAGACAAATTAGGAAGTTTTTATAATCATACTAACCAATATACAAAATCAAGTACCCAGGAAGAACCCAAAAATTTCTAGCAGTTCATCTTGGTTATCGATAATATTATAAAATTAGATAACATTTATAGATGCTTCTGAAAAAGCGGGGGTCTAACAACCACACCCAATATTTCGTTCGGCAATCTGTATGGACTAACTCCAATATAATTCCAAGAGAATCAACTAGACAATCATACTTGTTAGAGCAATGCTCGGTCGAACTCGCAAGCGTTGCTATCTCAAGCTTGTTTGTCAACTTTAGTGATCAAAACTATAAGTCTTAATTTATAGTCTACTTATATTAATGTCTCGGAATAGGATAGATTGTGTAGTTGAGATTTAGACTTCACGGCGTTCATCGATTGAACACGAAGAACTACTAAGGAGAGCTTGTGGAACTTCATCAACAAAAGGTATGTGGAGACTGAAACTCATCTATCACTCAGAAAGTCTATTTATCCTCCATCTCCATTCTTGAGACAAAAGTCGTATTACTATATAGTATTCGATTATACACATTTGATATTTCGAGATGAGTTTAACTCGCTTACATATTTCTCGAATATGTGTTGGTAAGCTTTCTCTTTAACCAAGTTCATCTTATATTCTTGACGAAAGTCAAAAGACGATCATATGAAAATCGCCTGGTAACATCTTACATGATTTGTGTGATACAGTCATTTGATGTAGACTCGGAATATTTCGTATTGATTATTTCAATATCTTGAAAATCGCTTTGATGTTAATAGCTAGTGAAAACAACTATTGTCATCCTCTATGAAAGTTTCAATGATTAAAATAGAGTTTAGAACACTTAACCATAATTGGATTATAGACATAGCATGCGTACTTGCACATATGTTGATCCAAGACCGGTATAGTATACATACCCGTATGAGTACTGGGAAGGTCAGGTAAAGTCCGGGAGCCTTGTTATGTGTACCCGTACGCGTACTGGCGAACTCAGTTTAAGTCCGGGAACTTTTGTATGCGTACCCTTACGCGTACTAATTCAATTGTTGTCTTGGATGTGTGATAGTATGCGTACCCATTCGCATACTGTCGGACACAGTCCAAGTCCGGCTACTTATGTATGCGTACGCGTTTGCATAATTGAGTGGGTTAAGTTCTAGAATCGGTTTGTTCATGAACTAATACATTTATATAATAAGGAATGCAATCTTTTGCAACCGTGGCTATAATGTTCATGATTTGATTCGAGTGAATCAAAATTGATTTTGCTTCAATTGTGTTTTGTATACTTTTATGAGAATATAAACAATTGAAAAACTCTATAACTAGTTTCATTTGAGTCATTTGAACTAGTTGTGATTAAGATGAATAAGGTTGATATGAAAGTGTTCATATGGCTAACTTGGGTTAACTATTGTTGAGCCAACAAGGTGCACACGTTTAGGTATGATTACTTATATCTAAATGAAGTCACTTTTCATTTGTGTGTAACAATCTAAGTTCGATCTAAGGGTTGAAAGATATTAGCTTGAGTCTAATCTGGTTTTCATCTAACGGTGATTATTGAATGATTTGTTACCAAGGTAGCATTGATTGAAAACCATGATTTTGAAGACTATATAAAGGAGAACTCTAGCAACTGGGAAACCTAATCCCCACACCTCCTGTGTGATACTAGTTGGGACAAGAGTCGATTCTCCTTTAACCTTAGGTTTTTCACGAAACCTTGTAGGTTAAGGACTTGAAGACTTCATTGGGATTGTGAAGCTAGACCCAACTATTTTCTCTATAGTTGTTTGTTCTAATATTGCCCTGTTCTATCTTATTGAGTACTATCTTCTCTAAGATTTGCTCGAGATTGATTCTCTGATAGGCAAGATAAAAAGTAGTCACAAATATCATCGTCTCATCGTTTGTGATTCCATAATATCTTGTTTCGCTACCATACGATTAAGATTATCGTGACGTGATTGATATTTCTAGGTTGTTCTTCTGGAATATAAGTCTGGTATATCAATTGATTCCTGTTCACCTTGATTTATCAAAATACGGAGCAAAACTCATAGGTTTACCTATGGGAGACGGATTTATCTATTCTATAGACTTTTGATGTGTTTTCAAAGTTGTTGTAGATAGTGATAAAAGGGGTTGTTTTAAGACTTGTGAAGGCAATAAATTTTAGACTTAATAAAAATTTAAAAACAAAGAAAACTTATTACAAAATTGACTTCAAGATATTAGAAAACAACCAAGACACTGATTTCACTATTACACATGAATAAATTATGGTAAACAATCCAAAACTCTTATTATCTTTTAAGACTCTTATTTCTTAATTCACAAATAATCTGGAAAATTCTCAAAAATTAATTGTATCCCTAAGCATAGATTATCTAAACAAAGCATAACCTATCTAATTGAATCACAACTAATGAAGAAATTTTTTGCAAACAATTAAAAACTCTGCAAAAGCAGTGATTGAGTGAATTATAAATTATAAATTAGAGGAAATAAATGATTACCAATTATTCATGCGTAAATAGCTTCCTCACTGCCTTGGTTGTGGGAGAAATTAGCATATCATCATGTTGGAAACACGCTCAAAAGTTGATTTCATTTATGCTCAAAGATGGGTTTACAAATGATGAAAATGGAGAAATAATTCAAAACCAGGTTTGTAACAATTATATTTGTTACAAACCAGAGAACTACGACCCTCGGCTGTCACTGTAGCAAAATAAGACTGCTGCCGTTGTGTCGCGAACGCTGTAGCAAATAAGTCTGCCTGATGTACGACCCACAGATGTGAGTCGTTATTACTGTAGAAAAACGACTGTCTTTGTTGGTCTGTTCTTCGTGTTCTTCAGCTATGCAACAGCAGAAATGTTGACTCTCTGCAACTTCAATTTCTCGACTCTGTGGTACTCTATTTCTCTCCCAAGCTATCCGTCCGCTTCTCTGCTACCCCAGTATGATATTTATACTCAACAGGCGAATAAAATCCTGCGTAATAACTCACAGTAATCTCTCTTTATTCGGTAGTGAAGGGTAATATTCTCGGAATATTTTCTTTCCAAAAATCATTCTCCTACACGTCTGCTGCTGTTGAATCTACCTTATTTACCTCTGACACGCTCCAAACTGTTGCTCGAATCAACAAACATACTCAGAAATCGTTCAGACTCATGCAATCCCGTGAAATAACTCTCCCATGCACGTACTGCCCTGTTTTGCTTCTCGCGAAATATCCAGCCAAATTGGATCGAACTAAAGGCCCATACCAAGCCTTTTAGGCTATATCACGTCCACCCATGAAGTTTCAGCGATTTAGTCTACCTCTAACCCATCCAAAATCCGATCGAGAAAACTGCCAGGAGTGAACTCTTCTTCCCGCCAAAAAATGAATTTGAAATGAAGAAGAAGGGTTTCCCCCTATCCGGTTCCGGGGTGCGGTTAGCAACTGCCTAGAAATGGGGTGCCCCTTAGTAATTAGGTTACCCCTTATCTAAAGTGAGGGTCCGTATATCAAATGTCCTCCGAATGTGCTCCGAGCAACTTTTCGAGCCGAATTTTCCAACAATATTTATTTCCTAAAAATACATAAAAACACAATATTAGTACAATAATCGAGTTCCAACAAAACAGACATTGAGGACAATTTAGACACAAAAATGTGTCTATCAAATACCCCCAAACTTATTATTTGCTAGTCCTCGAGCAAAACTAATAAAAAAAAAAAACAAAACCGAGTTAATCTCGGGAGGGTTTACCAGAGGTGTACCCACAAAACCATGACTTCTAATTGGTCACAAGTATCCAAAGAGCTATGAGGACATACAAATTCTCAACCTATCTCCAAGTAACTAGAATGCCAGAGAAATTAAAGGTGTCTGCTCTAAGAGCTTCTCCAATGGTAATGTGGTCAGCTTCCCATATGACATAATGGGAAGACATCCTTTATCTTTTTTGAAAACGGATTTTCCTAATTACAAGGGAGAAAAAATAATCTTCTCCAACCGTCGGACATTTTTTCCTACTCACTGCCTAGGTGTCTCATATTTCCGAATTTAATAAAATATTTCAGAAACCGAAACAATGACAATTGTCTGCCGCTGAGAACTCCATTAAACTTGTATTTTGGAGGACTGAAATTGGTGAACATGGAAGAAACATATATTTTATTTGCAAAGTTTCTGTAAAATCCATGAACGAACCAAAAGGCCCTGGGACGTACAATTATTGGCCATGTTTCATAAGTAGAATTTATCTTCATCTTCGCTTTGAGTCTCATCATGCCAACTCCCAAGATTGCTCCATGCTCATGCAAATTCCAATGGTACTAGATTTATGTTATTTTTCAAATTCTTCATAGCTATTATATTCTCTGTAGGTTATTATGTAGCTTAAGCCTCAATGTTCACTTAAAACATTCCTTCCCTCAATACAACTTCGATTGACACCAAGTGCACATCCATATAATTGCAGCTCAAAAATAAGTAGAAGAATATTTATTACGATGTCTTTAATATGACCGTATTATTTTTATCATGGTAATTCGGAGTACATCTGTGCCGGAGTTTCTATGGACGATGACCTTTTTATAAATATACTTTTGGAGATTCATCTATAAGAGAAGAGTCATTTTGATATTAGAGAAGTATTACCGGATACAAAAGTGGTGTACTGCTCCAACGTATGATTGATTTACAACAATAACGAGATGGTACGACGATTGCTCTGGATCAAAAGAAGGAATAAAGTGTTTTTGTTCTAAAAAGGAAAGAGAAAGGTTAAAGCGATATTTATTTTTAGGTTAAAAATTATTGAATTAAATCTATTTTTAATTTTAAAAAAGCTAACTAGGATGTCAACAAATCCTCTAGGTGAACCTCTGAAACAAGAGGTTGAGGAAGAGGATGTCTACCCAAAAACATGCCATGTCATATACAAATTATTTGAAGAGGTTAGGGTTGGAGAAAGAATTTAGTGGAATTGGTAGTGGATCCTACGTGGATGAAGACTTTTTCTTCACACACGATCCATTGGAGAAGCTCTAAAGCTGACTGAAGAAAAGGGGAGACACATCCGCAACACTGCTAGATAAAGAGATATCCGCTACACAGCTAGATAAACACTGTAAGATGCATCCGCTGCTTTACAGCTGGATAAGATTAGGAGAGAGATAAATATGAGAGGGACATCTGCTACACAGCTGGACTAATTACGTGTGATGAGTTAAACCAGTGCTAGAAAGATCTTGTGCCAAATTGAAAGCGGACTAACAAAGCAACCAAATGTATCTTTCTTCGACTCTCTCATAGTGCTCAGTAGAAACAACGTCTTCTTCGGGCTTCAACTGTTGATGATAAACTATCGAACCTCATAGAACCTTGACAATTAACTCTTCTCTTCGATTTCTTGCTTGACTTAAAAATTTCTACTTCCCTATGGCCTTATTAAAAAAAACTAATTATAGAACAAAAAGAACGTAATGATTTTTTTTTTTTTTTTTTTTTTTTGGAAACATACAAGACAAAAAATTTCATGGCCATGAGAGAAGGACTTTAAAACTTGGATCTTCGCAACTTGTGATGTCTTGGTATCATGAATTCCAACAACTTATATCATTTGCTCTTATAACTTCTTGTAACTAAGTCTTCAACTTTGATTTTTGAATTATTCTTTTCGATTGTTGCTTCTAAACCTTAAACGTCTTCAACTTTCTTCATAGATTTTGATGTTTCTTTGCTTGTTGATGATGATAAGTTTCTACTGAGAGAGAGTCGTAATCCAGTAACAAAGACTACATTGTGAGGTTGCTTTGTTTTTCTGGCATTTCCTGACCTACTTGCCTTTCCATCATGGATGGTTAGGTCCATCACGGTTACCCTCTAAAAGGAACAAGTTCTCTCCTGAATTTCAAGGATCTCAATGTCTTTTTCTCTAATGTCTCAAAAGGTTGTTATCCCTAGCATTCCAATTTCTATCTTTTCGGTGAGAAACAATATGTAAACTTAGCTAACCGGATACCATGTGACGCTAGAAGTTTCAAAAGTGCAACTAAAAAGTTCTTCCCCACCCCCAAACTTAAATCTAACATTGTCCTCAATGTTTCTAATGAAAGAGCAATACCAAAAGTAAAATAACACGAGGAGAAGTTGGAAAGATAGTACCTGGGTGAAGAAAATCAAAAACTAATACAACATACAACTTCCTCGATGGTCAATCAAGGGTAAACAGGTCCTCCAGAGGGACCTCCTCACATCACCTGTAGGAAAGGGCTCTAAAAAGGGTTTCAATCTCTGACCGTTAACCTTCGAAGAACTACTACCATCCGGTGTCTCAATTTCAACAGCTCCATGAGGAAAGACAGTGCGAACAATAAAAGGACCCGTCCACCGAGAACGTAACTTCCCAGGGAAAATGTAAACGGGTATCATACAGAAGAACTTTTTGACCTGGAGAAAATGACTTCCGTAAAATATTTCTATCATGCACAAGTTTCATTTTGTTCTTATACTCCTTCGCACTATCGTAAGCATCTATACGAATCTCGTCCAACTCATTGAGCTGGAGTTTCCTATGGGCTCCTGCCTTGTCAAGTGAAAAATTTAGTTGCTTAACAGCCCAATAAGCTCTATGTTCTAACTCAACAGGTAAATGACATGCCTTGCCATACACAAGCCGATAAGGCGACATTCCAATGGGGGTCTTAAACGCAGTACGGTAAGCCCATAAGGCATCAGTAAGCCTAGACGACCAGTCTTTCCGATTAGGATTAACTGTTTTCTCTAATATATTTTATCTCCCTATTGGAAACCTCTACCTGACCACTAGTCTGCGGATGATACGGGGTAGCTACCTTATGTGTAATACCATATTTCTTCATCAGAAGCCTAAAAGGTCCATTACAAAAGTGCGACCCTCCATCACTAATTATAGCTCGCGGTGTACCAAAACGTGTAAGTATATTATTTTTCAAGAACTCAATCACAACCCTATGGTCATTGGTTTTACACGCAACCGCCTCAATCCACTTAGAGACATAGTCTACGGCGACAAGGATGTATAGGTTACCAAAAGAATTAGGAAACGGACCCATAAAGTCAATACCCCACACATCAAAGACCTCAACAACTAAAATAGGGTTCAAGGGCATCATGTTCCTACGGGAAATGGTTCCTAATTTCTGGCAACGCTCACAAGTAACACAGTAACTATGGGAGTCTTTAAACAACGAAGGCCAATAGAATCCACACTGCAATATCTTAGCAGCAGTCTTCTTAGCACTAAAGTGACCCCACAAGCATGATCATGACAAAAGGAAATAATACTGGACTGGTCACTCTCAGGTATACATCTCCTAATAATCTGGTCTGGACAATACTTAAATAAATAAGGATCATCCCAAAAGAAGTGCTTAACCTCGGCTAAAAACCTAGAACGATCTTGTTTACCCCAATGTTGGGGCATTCGACCAGTAACAAGATAATTCACTATATTCGCATACCAAGGTGCTTGGGTAACAAAGAACAGTTGTTCATCAGGAAAGCTATCCCTTATAGGAAGGGATCATCATGGGAATCAACAACTAGCCTAGACAAGTGGTCTGCTACTACATTTTCGGCACCCTTTTTGTCTCTAATGTCTGGAGAAAACTCTTGCAACAAAAGTATCCACCTAATCAATCTAGGTTTCGTATCCTTCTTAGACAAAAGATATTTCAAAGCAGCATGATCAGTATATATGACGATCTTAGAACCTAAGAGATAGGGTCTAAACTTGTCTAAGGCAAACACAATGGCTAACAGTTCCTTCTCGGTAGTGGTATAGTTCAACTGGGCATCATTCAGAGTTTTGCTAGCATAGTAAATCACATGAAGTAATTTGTTTTCTCGCTGACCTAGCACAACACCAATAGCATAATCTGAAGCATCACACATGATCTCAAAGGGTAAGTTCCAGTTGGGTGCCTGGACTATGGGGGCGGTAGTGAGTAAAGTCTTAAGCTTCTCAAAAGCCTCTAAACAAGCATCATCAAAGACAAACTTAACATCTTTTGCAAGCAAGTTGCAAAGAGGTCTAGAAATCAAGATAAAATCCTTAATGAATCGACGATAAAAACCTGCATGCCCTAAGAATGACCTAATATCTCTTACGGTTTTTGGGACCTGTAAAGTCTTGATAAGGTCAACTTTGGCTTTATCTACCTCTATACCCTTAGAAGATACGATATTCCCTAAGACAATTCCTGATCGAACCATGAAATGACATTTCTCCCAATTAAGCACTAGATTCTTTTCCTTACACCTAGTCAACACTAATGACAAATGATGCAAGCACTCATCGAAAGACGAACCAAACACTGAAAAATCATCCATAAAGACCTCTAAAAACGTTTCTACCATATCGGAAAATAAGCTCATCATGCAACGCTGAAAAGTCGGAGGGGCGTTACATAGCCCGAAAGGCATGCGTCTATACGCAAAGGGACAGGTAAAAGTAGTTTTTTCTTGGTCTTCTGGGGCAATAACGATCTGATTGTAGCCTGAGTAGCCATCTAGAAAACAGTAATGACTATGTCCAGCTAATGTCTTTAGCATTTGGTCGATAAAGGGAAGGGGAAAGTGGTCCTTCCTAGTGACCTTGTTCAATTTCCTATAGTCAATACAAACACGCCAACCCGTGGTCATTCGGGTCGGTATTAACTCATTTTTATCATTCTGGACTATAGTAATACCAGATTTCTTGGGAACAACCTGAACGGGGCTAACCCACTTACTATCTGAAATGGGGTAGATAATGCCTGCATCTAACAGCTTAAGAACCTCGGTTCAAACTAATTCTTTCATATTAGGGTTTCGTCTTCGTTGCATCTCTCTAGAAGGTTTGGTATCTTCCTCTAAATAGATCTGATGCATACAAACAGTAGGACTTATACCCTTAATGTCTGCTATGTTCCACCCTAAAGCTTCCTTGTTGTTTTGAAGGACGGCCACTAGCCTACTTTCCTGATCACTATCCAAGTCGGAAGCAACAATCACAGGTAAAGTCTCAGACGGGCCTAAAAACACATACTTCAGGGTATCTGGCAATGGTTTTAGGTCCAACTTAGGAGGCTCTTCTAACGAAGGAACGAGGATAAACTTAGAAACTGGTAGTGGTTCGAACTTAGGTTTCCATCCGTTACTAATGTCTAACAAAGGGGTTGAATCTAACAAAGCATTCACCTCATTAATCACATTATCATCATCGAAATCAATCCCAAAGTGAGCTAGGCATTTCTCTAACGGATCTTCTAACAAAGTGTTTGGTAATGACTTCTCAACTAATGTTCCTATCATGTTTACCTCTTCTATGTTCGAGTCATCTAGTTCAGAGGGTAACTTACTAATATGAAAGACGTTCAGCTCAATAGTCATATTACCAAAAGACAAGTTCATAATACCAGTTCGACAATTAATGATCGCATTGGATGTTGCTAAAAATGGGCGACCTAAAATCACTGGTATCTGGTTCTCTGGGTCAGGGACAAGTTGGGTATCTAGGATAACAAAGTTCACTGGATAAATAAACTTGTCGACCTCAATAAGAACATCCTCGATCACACCACGAAGAATTTTAACGGACCTATCAGCTAACTGAAGTGTCATTTGGGTAGGTTTCAAATCACTAAGTCCTAGCTTGAGGTACACATGGTATGGAAGTAAATTCACGCTGGCTCCTAAGTCAAGTAAAGCTTTCTCAACACGGTATTTACCTATTGTGCAAGAAATGGTAGGGGACCCTGGGTCTTTATACTTAGGAGTTGTGGTATTCTGAATAATGGAACTCACGTGACTAGCTAGGAAGGCTTTCTTTTGGACACTAAGCTTACGCTTTCGTGTACACAATTCCTTAAGAAACTTGGAATAAACGGGAATCTGCTTAATCACATCCAACAATGGTAGGTTGATAGTTACCTCCTTAAAAACCTCCAATATATCATTAAAGTTCGACTCGCTCTTAGTTGGAACTAGCAACTGGGGAAACGCGGCTCTGGGAACAAAGTCGGGCTCAGCAGGACCCTCATTGGTCTCTTTAGAGACTCTATCAGTCTCCTCATTTTCTGGTTCAGAAGGGTGAACTACAACATGTTCACTATCAGGAATGGAAACCTTATTGTCAACTTTCTTTCCACTCTTAAGGGTTGTAATAGAGTTCACATGATTGTACGATTTCTCTGCTTTAGGATTGGGTTGAGTTTGACTAGGAAACTTACCTTTTTCCCTCAAAGATTCATTTATCTGACTAACCTGGTTATTTAACTCAGAAATAGCTTGAGAGTTAGCATAACCTATATTTTTACTTTCTTCTATCCCTTGAGCAACAATTAGGTTGATCTTATCAGAGTTTTTAATAAACGAGGCTAGAGTGTCTTCTAAACTTGTGATCTTTTTATCCGAAGGGTTCTGAAACTGGGGTTGACCTGAAGAGTTCTTAGCATAACCAAAACCTGGGGGAGGCTGAGAATTACTAGACTTGCCTTGATTCTGGCCCTTAGACCAAGAAAAATTAGGATGGTTTCTCCAACCAGGGTTGTAGGTTTCTGAGTATGGGTCAAACTTCTGAAGGTTCTCAAACCTAGCGTTGTTATAGACAGCATGGGCTTGTTCTTCACTAACATGACCTTCCCAAAACGAGTATTGGGATCTACTCCACAACTAGAGACTTAAGCGGCTCTAATCCTATCATCAGGTTCAACAAGAGACCTATAATTAGGATGATTCAATTCCAAAGCTTCTAACCTTCTAGACAAAGAGCAAACTTAGCATCTGACTCGAAGCTTGTATTTACCACATTGGTGCTACTTCTATTGACCAAGAGTCTTTTAGGGGGTTCAACACAAGACTCCCACTGTTGGGATTTTTCAGCAATAGCTCCTAAGAAGGTAAAAGCATCATCAACATTTTTACTGGTGAACTCACCAGCGCACATAGACTCGACCATGGCTTTGGTCGAATAGTCTAAACCATTATAAATAATCTCAACAAGTTTCATCTTATCAAATCCATGGTGAGGACACTGGGATAGGAGATCATTGAATCTCTCTAAAAACCTATAAAGATACTCTCCCTCTTGTTGCACACTAGCACTAATTTTCTGCCTAACAACTGCAGTTTTATGCTTAGGGTAAAATTTCATATAGAAAGCAGCAACAAGTTCCTGCCATGTTTCAATGGACTCAGGTGGTAGGTTGTTCAGCCAGGTCTTGGCTTTATCTCTCAAGGAAAAGGGAAACATCTTAAGTTTCAAAACTTCATCAGTGAGGTCTTTTATTCTAACTGTCCCACAGATTTCCTCAAAGTCCCTAATATGAAAATAAGGGTTCTCATCATCTTTTCCTAAGAACATAGGGATCATCTGAAGAATACTAGGTTTTATCTCGAAATTAGCTGTACTGGCTGGCAATTTAATGCACGAAGCTCGGTTGGTCCTAGTTGGGAACATGTAATCTTTCAAAGTTGTCATCACTGGCACAGCTGAAGTACTAGGGGTACCTTCCTCACGAAGAGACCTATTTTCAAAACCGAATTTTCCAAAAACGGGGTTCTCAAAAGAAGAGTCTTCGAGCTCCCCGCTTTCACAAGAAGAACTTCTAGGCTCGTCACTAATCAAACGACCAAAAGTATTTCTTTTCCAAGCCCTTTCGGGCATACACTAAAAAAACAAAAGAAAAAGAAAAGCCCTAAAAGGAAGGGAAGTTATATGCAAACACAAACAAGGCTGACTCCACCACAGCAAACCTACTGATTTCTAGCAAACAAAAAGCATGATGGCTCCACTTAGATTGTTTCTAGACCAGCTTCTAATCCTTCGAATGGGAATTCGTTACAATTTGAGCAAACCCCTCTGGAATCAATCCGGGTCAAAGTAAGTTGAATAGAGGCGAGGGAAGATGCGTAGAGCTTTGATACCCAAGGCCTCACCGCATTCCAAGGCGGCGCAGTCACGCATTCAACTCACAGAAACCATCATGAACTTCGAAGTATGCTCAAAAGAGTAACCAATATTTTTCGAACGAGTTTCCTATTAAGCTCGTTACCCTATAGGTCTCGTTCTATTCCAAATTTTAGGTTTAGGTTCGCGTTTGGTTTTTTTTTCCTAAGGCGGGCAAGAAGAGAATGGTGATGAAATATGAACCCTTATCTTGTATGGCCAGTCCTTGCCCTTTACTAGGAAATTAAAGCAGACGTTTTCAAGTCCTCAGCATATATGCAAACGAAGGAATACAATAACTCGTTGATAGGGGATTCACGAGTGTTTCGACAAACTTACCTCCCGTTCCAGACGGGGGATGAACCGCTGAAGTCGACTCGGGCCACAACTCCAATGTCGTGTACGAACCCGAGGGGCCGAGGTGATATCGTAATCACCGTCCTTCTCTACAAACAGTTTAATATTTAATACTACCCTTCCGTAGGGTTTAAAAATAAAAGAATGTCCAAATGTCCAAGTCCAAAGTCCAAAAGAAAAGGAAAGTCTAAAAAAATATAATAATAAAAAAATAAATAAAATGTCTCTCTTTTTTTTTTCCTTTTTTTTTTAATAAAAACAAAAAAAAATCTTCTTTCGCTCCTTTCGCTTTGTCTTTTACTCCAAGTCTTAAGTATTCACCAAAGCTTTGGCAAAATTTTCTTTCGCTCCCAATTCCAAAATCTGTAAGAAAAAGACAAAAACCAAAAAACGTAAAGAAGAACAAATAAAATAAAAACAAATAAAAGCCTAAAAAAAAATATCTAAAAACTCTAGCCTAAAGAAAAGTCCACGTCGGCGGCGCCAAAAATTTGATGTGTTTTCAAAGTTGTTGTAGATAGTGATAAAAGGGTTGTTTTAAGACTTGTGAAGGCAATAAATTTTAGACTTAATAAAAATTTAAAAACAAAGAAAACTTGTTACAAAATTGACTTCAAGATATTAGAAAACAACCAAGACACTGATTTCACTATTACACATGAATAAATTATGGTAAAAAATCCAAAACTCTTATTATCTTTTAAGACTCTTATTTCTTAATTCACAAATAATCTGAAAAATTCTCAAAAATTAATTGTATCCCTAAGCATATATTATCTAAACAAAGCATAACCTATCTAATTGAATCACAACTAATGAATAAATTTTTTGCAAACAATTAAAAACTCTGCAAAAGCAGTGATTGAGTGAATTATAAATTATAAATTTGAGGAAATAAATGATTACCAATTATTCATGCGTAAATAGCTTTCTCACTGCCTTGGTTGTGGGAGAAATTAGCCTCTCATCATGTTGGAAACACGCTCAAAAGTTGATTTCATTTATGCTCAAAGATGGGTTTACAAATGATGAAAAGGGAGAAATAATTCAAAACCAGGTTCGTATAGCAAATGTCCTCCGGGGGTGCTCCGAGCAACTTTTCGAGCCGAATTTTCCAACAATATTTATTTCCTAAAAATACATAAAAACACAATATTAGTACAAAAATCGAGTTCCAACAAAGCAGACATTGAGGACAATTTAGACACAAAAATATGTCTATCAACTTTTCTGTGTAAGACAGAATGGTTTATCAAGTCTTCGACTTTGGGTCGTAGCAACTCTTAGTTGTGGGTGAGATCATCTAAGGGAACCAAGTGCGCAGAATCTAGTGTGGTTCTAGAGGCGTAAGGAACGCGATTGTACCTTCATCGTTGTGAGATTGATTAGGGCTCAACTACATTCCAACACGAAGTTAACTTGGAGTAGGCTAATGTCTATAGCGGCTTAATATAGTGTGGTGTTCAAATATGGACTAGGTCCCGGAGTTTTTCTGCATTTGCGGTTTCCTCGTTAACAAAACTTCTGGTGTCTGTGTTATTTCTTTTCCACATTATATTTTATTATGTAATAGAAATATCACAGGTTGTGCGTTAAGTTCAATCAGTTCTTGAATCCGACCTTTTGGGTTGTTAATTGAATTGATTGACACTTGGACATTGGTTTGTGATACCATCCAAGTTATTTCTCTTACCCAATCGGGCTCGCAAATTCCTATTTGTTTGATTGCAGATTGAATTAAGAAATTGAGATATAACTCTTTGATATACTTTTATTAAGATTGAGTCTGACTGTCTAGTTGATTCTCTTGAAAGTATATTGGAGTTAGTCCATACAGATTGCTAAGCGAAATATTGGGTGTGGTTTTTAGAGTCCCGCTTTTTCAATTGGTATCAGAGCAGGCAAACACCTTCAAGACCTCATAAGTCCGTGTTTGTAGGGATCTGACTACATGGACAGAGGCGCTATCTCTATAAACGTATCGTCAGTCTTCGATGGCTCGAGTTACTTGTGGTGGAAAATTTCTATGCGTGCCTTTCTTCAAGCACGTGATTTTCAATCATGGGTTTACGTTGTTAATGTCTATAATCCTCTTGTTGTTACAATAGGGACTGTAACTGTTTCAAAGGATATTGGTGATTATGATGCTGTCGAGGTTCTTGCTGCAAAGAAAAATTCTGACGGAATGAATGCAATCATCTATGCCATTACCCCAGATCTTCAGCACCATGTGACTACGTGCACTCGGTCTAAAGATGTTTGGGATATCTTAGAAACCATATTTTAAGGGAATATATCTCAAAAAAAGCTAGGCTTCAAAACCTAAATTCTGATTGGGAAAACCTTCGTATGGCAGATGAAGATTCATTTGATGAATTTAATTACAAAGTGACTGAAATTGTTAATGCATCTTTTGCGTTGGGTAAGATTATTCCTGAAAAGGACATTGTGATGAAAATTCTTAGATCATTGCCATCTAGATACGATTCTAAGAAACATGCCATCTTTGAAGGAAATAACCATGATGTGCTTTCTAGAAATACTCTGGTTGGGAAGTTAAAGATATTTGATCGTGAGCATGTATCCAAATCTGGAAAGGATATTGCTTTCGAAGCACAAAGGAACACTAAATTACTTGAGAAAAATAAAAGTGTTGGCATCTCTGAAGATGATCTTTCTGAGACTGATTCATCAGATGAAGATCTTGACAAGTCAGTCTCTTTGATCACAAGACAATTTAGAGATCTTCTTTAGAAGAAAAGTAAACGGTTCACCAGAGACAAACCTAAGTTATCAATCAAACCTCATAATCACATTCCTCCTAAAAACAGAGATGTTGACGATACTGATGATGAGGATATGCCACAGTGCTTCAAGTGTAAAGGTTTTGGTCATTTTGCGAATGAGTGTCCAAATCGTAGAAAATACACTGGAAACAAATGTCTTGCTGCAACTCTTGATAAAACGTCTGATCACTATGATTCTAATGAAGACGAAAAATCAATTGTTGCACTCCTCTGTGAAAATATTGATTTTGATAATTGTAGGAATACGTTCATCAACCTCGATATCCTTCCGGAAGAAACTTCAACCACTTTGGAAGATAAAATGGATTTCTCTTTGTCTAGTGGAAATTCTATTTTTAATTTTTCAGGTTCTACCGTTTGTCTAGCAGCATGCACAACTATGACGTCTGAACCATCCTCCATAATTACATGTTCTTATTGTACTCTCAAGGGTCATGAAATCTCCAAATGTTTCAAGTACAAACATAAGATAAGATATGTCAATAAACTTCAATGAAGAGCAAATAAATTAGCAAACAAGCTCAAACTTGTTCAGAAGTCGTCTGAGGTATGTAATCTTTTCTCTTACCCGAAGAAGTTAATTTCCAAAGAAACAATTAGACTTATAGAGAAAAGAGTACGGTCTAAACTGTCTGAGAAACAGGGTTCTAAGAATTCCGTTCAAGAAGGTTGCGGTGGACAGATTATTGTTCACCCCAGCACAACTTAATTGTGTTGGTTTTGCATCTTGTCTCATGTGCCTGGTTCAAGAGACAAGAGTTTGCACACTTCAGGCTTTAGAGGGGAAAAAAAAGGAAGAAAACGTTTTCTTTGTTTTGGTTTATTTTTTGGTCTTGCTTTTTCCGGTTTGGACTTCTTCCATCTTTTCATATCTAAATTGATATTGAAAGTGGTTTACTCTGTTTAATCAATAAAAAAAGGGGTTAATATCGATAATTCTGCCAGGGTTGTGAGTTATGCGTACGTGAATCCTTTTGAGTGTATAAAGGTTTCGTAACCCTACATTCCTTTTTCCTTCCCTGAAAACTTCTTTTTATCACAAGATTGCTTGTTGAATCTGATTTGTGAATTCCTTTCACAATCTCATACTGGTATGGAGAATCCAAGCATTATGTCTTCTGATGGAAAAGATGGTAATATGATTGTTAAGCCATCAATCATGAAGGAAAAGATAAATCTCCTGTACCTTCAACTTTGAAAAGAAAAAGGAGGAATGTGAGAAAACTAAGTGTTGTTCCGTCTAATCAACATAAGTTCTCTGGGGTTTTTGAAGAGTTGAAGGAAACAAGAAAGGAGATTCAGGAAATAAAGGCTATTGTTTTTAGGACTCTCGAAATTCAGAAGGCACTGGTTCGGCATCAGTCTAGAAGGTTTGTTGGAATTGACTCCTTTCTTCATGAACCTTATGTTCCCATGGCTGTTGACGAAAAGGAGTTCGGGGACGATAAAGAATTTTTTAGAGGTCTTAATATCTAGGAAACTTCTTATGAGAATTTATTCTTGTTTTATAATAAGGATACCTAGGGTTTGGAATAGCCATTATTGTGAGTTCACATAGCTATTTTCAACGATTTTCATCTTGCTAGATTTATTTATTTAAATTCTAAAGTTTATTTGGAAAATGATTTTGCAGTATTAATCTTTATGGTTTCATATATTGCAACTTGTCATGAGATATGTGTGTTTGCGTCCGTGAACTTTGATTGTCCCATACATGTCAAGAGTTAAGTCTTTCATATGTCAATATTGATAAAAGATTGAATGAACTTTTGACAAACAAAAGTTAAGCCTATTATGTCATTATGCAAATATTGATGGAAGATGAGATGAACTTTTGTTTACAAAGTTTAAGTCTATTATATGTCTTTATGCAAATATTGATGAAGAATAAAATGAACCTTTGAATATTCCGCAATACTGGTCTTTCCCTGATCCACATCTTTGTGTAAATACTGTGCGGCTCCGTAAATATTCTTATGCTAGGAATCTAAATCTAAAGAATATAGGAATCTAAATGAAATTAAGGGGGATACTCATGTTAAGTGGAGCTGGATCCTCTTCTTCCCCAAAAGTCATACCAAAATCTAAGAAACAAGCTAAGTCCAATAAAAACATAACAATCAGCATTGTGTGCACGATGAATTCAATGCTGATTGTTACACTACTAATAAAAAATAAAATTATAACTTTTAACTTTATATGTGTTTAATTTACAGTAGTGTGTTTTTTACAAAATATAAATTTAATGACTTCAATAAAAATCTCGAACAATATCTTTTAGCAATATATTTCCATCGGTTAATTTACAAACTTGAATTCTTTCTTTCCTTTTTAGTTACAGACCAATAAGTAATTACCATTCTCCATTTTATTATTTTGTAACCATCGCATATCTTTTCGACAACAACTCTAAGTTTGGCTTCATAAAATTATAAGATTTGTATTGGTTGTCGAGTTGAGATGCAACTTCTGCCATATGAAATTTATGATCTACAGAATTTGTGAGGGTTTTGGTTTGAAGATCATATATTTATAGTGTCCGACTCCTAAGACACATATCTAACTAGATTCAATAATTTAGTCCAACCATACCGTTCAACGATGTTTGAGTTTGATCTAATAAACCAGATTTGTTATTTACGCTTTATACCTTTTTGCCATGACTTATAACACGAAGTGGATTTGTAGCGCAATGGTAGCGCGTCTGACTCAGATCAGAAGGTTGCCTGTTCGATTCACGTCAGGTTCAGTTTTTTTACTTTTTTTTCTTTCTTTTTCCTCCTTTCCTTTTTACCAGTATCTAGTCTTTGCTAGATATAACCTCCCATTTACAGTCACTGAAAGTCCCTCATCTAATCTTAGAAAACAAAGAAATCCACTTTCATTGCAGATAAGCTGTTCTTCACTCCATCGAAGAAACAACAAGTCGAGAGAGCACAACAAGTAAATTAAAACACTCTGGTCACAATTTCTGCGTCTCTCCAATGGCTGCCTCTGCAAGTCCTCTCTCTTCATTCGCTTCCCTTTCTATCTCAACATCTAGAAAATTTCTCCCAAACCACACTTCTTTCTCCTTCTCAAACATCAAAACCCATAAACTCATCACACCAATTTCTTCCCTAAAATTCCCCCATTCAAAATCCCAAAAACCTAAACCCATAAAAGCTACACCCTCTGATGCAGAAACCATTTTCATGGAAAATGAAATAAACCCAGATGAAGATTTCACATTTGAGCCACCACCAAGACCAGAAGGTTATATTGAACCACCTTCATTTGATGATCTTCCACCAGAATCTGAAGATGAAATTGCAGCAGCCTATGAAGAATTGTATGGTCCTGCTTATAGTGGTATGAGTGTGCTAGGTAACGATGTATATGTTATGGATTCTAAGATGAAGAAAGCAACTGGGTTTGGTACAAAGACTAAGAAAGAGAAAATTAGAGATGGTTTTGAAGAAAGAGTTGTTCAAGTCAGAAGGGTTACCAAAGTTGTTAAAGGTGGGAAACAATTGCATTTTAGAGCTGTCGTTGTTGTTGGTGATAAACAAGGTCAAGTTGGAGTTGGTGTTGGTAAAGCTAAAGAAGTTGTTTCTGCAGTTCAGAAGTCTGCTGTTAATGCTAGAAGGAATATCATTACTGTGCCCTTAACTAAGTATTCAACTTTCCCTCACAGGTAACAAAAAGCAACTAAGATTTTTCATTTTCATAAATTATTACTCCGCAGTTGATAATGTGCTGTGTTTAGTTTTGGTGTTTGAAACTTAGTCTATTGAGCTGTAATTTGATTAGGTGAATACAGAAATCTTAGCTGAATTGATACGCTAACACATTGGTTACATTGTCATTGACGTGTATTCCGATTATGTGAGGTTCCTCCAATTTGTATAATCTATGCTAATGTTTATTTTCCTTGACTCACTGAGATCAAATGATTATCCTGCTCTGTTGGTGGATGGATGGCTATTTGATTTAATGTTTGGTACATTTTGAAATTTTATAGACAGCTCTTTTAAGTTGCTGTGGTTGGTTATATTCTTGAAAGAGTACTTTTCTATTTGAAGCAATCTTAGAGCTCACATTTGCCATAAACTGTTGAAAGTTATCATTTAAGTTTGGTGTCTAAATGCCATGCAACCCCTAGTGTTAATGGAGTATTTTCCCTCAGTAAATGAGAATCATTTGAAAGTCATCAACAAATTTTTTGCTCTGTGGTTTAGTTTCCTTCACTTTAAAAAATTTCTTCTGATTTTAGGATTTGCTTTCTATACATATTTCCTATATGCTCAGTTTCGTTCTTTTTACATGGTTGTATGTTCTTTGGTTATATAACATGCAAGATTGATGTCATTTCAGAGCTGACGGAGATTATGGGGCAGCAAAGGTGATGCTTAGACCTGCTTCACCTGGTACCGGTGTTATTGCTGGGGGTGCAGTAAGAATTGTGTTAGAAATGGCTGGTGTTGAAAATGCTTTAGGAAAGCAAATCAGGAGTAAGAATGCGCTCAACAATGCTAGGGCAACAGTTGTGGCTGTTCAGAAAATGAGACAGTTCAAAGAAGTTGCTCTTGACCGTGGCATCCCCATGGAAGAACTATGGAAGTGAGAGATTGTTCCAACTCTAGGTCTTGTATCCTTGTAAAGGAGCGCTGTAATTTGGTTTACTTTTTTCTTTTTGCAAGTCTTTTGTTGAGATCAAAGCAAAAACAACTAGTTACACTAGAGTTGATGCACAAAGCTTTTGTCTGTAAAACTGAATCAGATGAGATGGAATTGAATTCATGTTTAGTTTCTCTTTCGTGACACACGGGTACTTATGGAGTATTATGCTTTATATTTGTTATGTAAGCTGACGCAGATTTTTGACAGCCACTGCAGTGTTACTGAAGAAAGGGATATCCAGGAACCAAACCAAGAAACGATTACAGTTATTCTCAGGTCGAGCCAATTACAGGCTTATCATTAGTATAACTTGGTGAAACTAAAATGTCAAGAAACAGAAAGATACTTAACAGAATCTGTAACATTTCAATTCTGTTCTTGAATACGAAATGCGTGTAGTATGATTTTACTGCAGAGCAAGATAATACTAGTTCCAGGTCTAGGACTGGTAAGGCCAAAATAGAGGAGCTGCAGCTTAACCACCACCAACAGTGCCACATTGATAGTCCAAGCACTCCATGGGGTGCTCGTATACTGCATCACACTGTTCTTTGCTTCTCTGCAATGGCTTCTCTGGCAAACAGTTGCGACGATCATCATATACAATGCTTTTTGATGTCAGATTTCGACAAAAGCCTTCTTCTTCGCAGAAAAAGTTGTAAGAGTAAGTGAAATTTGTCAAGCTTGGTAAAACACAAATCGCTTCAGGTATGTTGCCGCTAAACATATTGTGTGCTACATCGAGCTGTTCCACATGCATCAATCCTGCAATGGTATCTGGTAGAGGTCCTACCAACTTATTGTAACTTACATCAAGCACTTTCAGCTTGTATAAAAACCCTATTTCTGGTGGTAAACATCCAGACAAGTTGGTGTTTATTAGCAGCAGTTCTTCCAAGCTGTCTGCTAACTTTGCAATGCTAGGAGGAAGACATCCTCCAAAGTTGTTGTTAGCAAAAACTATGACTGAGGCTGAACTACTGTTTATGTTCGATGGGATCACTGAAGTTAATCGATTGTTGTTGACAAAAATCGCATCAAAGCTCTTAGAGAAGAGCTCGGGTGGCAGTGGTCCTTCGAACTCATTGTAACGGAGATCAAGAAACTTGAGAGATGGTAGAGAGAGAACTACTGATGGGAACTTACCAACAAACCTGTTGTTACTGAGATCGAGCTCGAAGAGGAGGGTGAGATTGGCAAAGGATTCTGGCAGAATTCCACTGAAACGGTTACTGTTGAGATGAAGCAAAGCAAGATCAGTTAGCAATCCTAGTTCACCGGGTATAACTCCAGCTATATCTTGATGATTGAGATCGATTCCAGCAACAACTACGATTTCAGGTTCGTCAAGAGAAGGTGCACAGTATATTCCGTTGTAGTCACAGACCGAGTAACCAACCCAATTGGAGGTGAAGTTGCTAGGGTCGGAGTAGATTACTAGTTTCCATGCTTGGAGAGCTTCATAAGCTTGTTGAAGTTTATAGTCTGGACTTAAATGGTTGTGGGTGGTGGTTGAGTTGCTGATTTTGGATTTGGCTACTAGTTTATTGAAAGAGAAAGTGAAATGTAAAAATAAGACGATTAAAAGACTGAACTTGGAAGAAAAAGATGAAGCCATTGTAATATGTTCTGCACTGAAGGAATGATATGAAGCTAAGTGCATTTATACGGGACGATCCTCCTAGTGCATTTTTTTTGTTGGGGTCAGCTTGCTTCATCATTTCTTTCATTTGAAAATATTGATGAAACATTGATAAAGACATCCCAGGATGTGTATAATCCGAAAGGCCAAACAATAGTAAAGGAAATCATAGCCTAAGCTGACGGTAAGACTGAATCTTATGGTAGATCTCCATGAGAATTGCTTTTTTACTAACCTGATAAAGACCTCAAAACATTTGTCTGTATACACAGCCAATTCCAGTTTAGTTGTGAAATAAAGGGTGACAAATTATACACTACTAAGGATAATTCTGTTTGTAAAAATTCTAAGATGACCCAATTTGTTACAATTCGAAACCGTCTGTTTTGTTCTCTGCTCTAAGGCTTTACAATTCTTTTGAAGTACAAAACCACAGATCACTGTTTATATGCTGATGTGATAAATGTAGCATACAGACATTATGGTAAGAATTAATTCTAAGAAATGTCGCAGAGAAGCGGAAGGAAAATAATGCAAGGTTAAGGCGACGGAAGAGAGACATGGAAATGACCCAAGAGAGGGATGTGGCAGGACTGAGACATCCCTCCTTTAACGCATTTTGTTTTCTTAGTTCAGAGAAGGAAAAGTCGTTTCTTCAATTTGAAGTGATAAAAAGTGATTGTTCGGACACAGAATCGATTAGGCACCAAATGTTTATTCTTTTTACACCCAACAATAAGCTGCCAATTATCCATTTACATCGTTTCTTGTTGAGCATCATTCTCTTCAAACATACGGAAAAAATTTCATTGTCGTCTTCAATTGTTTATCCTCTCTCTTACAGACATCATTTGCGGTTGATACGCTGAGGCACACATTTGCCAGCGTCTCCCGTGATGTCATTGGGCTTATAATAAGATCAAGTCCTATCACTTGATTTTTAACTACACCTGGAATCAAATTTCAATTCTTATGCAAGAGATACGGATCATACAGACCGAATAATTGGCAATCAAACAATACGTAGTAGACCAGTTCAGAAAAACCTCGACTGACATAACTTCAGCTTTTACCATTCAAAAATGTCGACCGTCTGAATATCTAGAGAAAACATGGGCCACTATTTACACATCAAGACCACACTAATTTTTACATAGAATTGTTCTTTTATGTTCACCCAAAACATACTTCGCTCACTGCGTGATTGATAGATGCTACTTTACCATTTCTATACTATGTAAACCTCACTACTACCATACCTGACTAGTTCCTCTCAGTCTTGTAATCTAGAAAGTAAAGACAGCTTACTAAAACCCCTCAAGACACTGAAATGTAAAAATATTAACACCGCTATGTTCTCATCATCTCATCATCCCTGTTATTATTAGCCGGCTCCACCTGATCCATATTTCTTACCAAGCAAGACTAGCTGCAGCTTGTCATATCCTGCCAGCACACCAGCACCTGCAACTGCACGCAAAATGTTTGCACCAGCACCCTTGAAAAGAGATTTAGCACCTTCATTCTTGACTATCTGGGTGAATGCATGGAGTGAGCTCTTGTACTTCACGACTTCACCAGATGTCATCATCATCCTTCTTCTAACAGTATCTATCGGGTAGGAGGCTAAACCAGCTCCAATTGTGATACCCCAACCTAAAAGGAAACTCGCCAGGAAACTATCCTGTAATCACCAAAACAAACATGCGAGTTAACATTTTATCAACAACAGTGCTGAAATATAACACACTGGTCGGTAATCTTCCAATCTCACTTACCTGCATATTTCCAACAAGTACAACGGGTTTTAAAGAATCGTACATTCCAAAGTAGAGCCCACGGTAGACGACGATACCAACACAGGAGATGTTAAATCCACGATAGAGACCCGCAATACCATCAGATTTAAGGGTTTTCTTGTAGACATCGATCAGACCGTTGAATTGCCTTTCCCCGCCTTTCTTGGCAGCCTTGGCATCATTTGCGAGACGTGTTCGGGCATAATCCAAGGAGTAGACAAATAGAAGGGATGAAGCACCAGCTGCACCTCCAGAAGCCAAGTTTCCAGCAAACCATTTCCAGTAGCCATCTCTATCCTTCTTAAAGTCGAAAAGTCTTTTGAAGGAATCCTTGAAAGCAAAGTTCAGAGCCTGCCATTCATACACTTCGAACGTAAACACCCCGAAGTTGACTCAAAGAACAGAAAACATAACTGAATGAGCTCACTCAACTAGAGAAAGCAACATAAAAACCTAATCGAGTAGAGTCATAAACTAAGAAATAAGCTGACCTGGGTAGGAAAGTATCTGATAACATTGGCAGTATTGCCTCTCCATAAAGCGAGAACGCCTTCATTTTTCATTGTTCTACCAAAGCAGTCGGCTATTCCGCTATAGGGTCTTGAGAGACGACCAGACTTGATCATTTCATCCTGATTCTGAATCAAGAGCTTTACACGTTCAATTGGAGCAGCAGCTGTTTTTGAGACAGCAGCAGATACTCCTCCCGTAAGAAAGTCAACGGCGAAACCTTGAACACCTTTCTCTGCTGGTGCATGCACAAATACAGGTGTCATAGGGGACATAAAGGAAATGCTATCTCCCTGGCTCGGGGGCTGCACAAAACTTTGTAAACCTCCATTCACATGTAAACTGGTGATATTCTGACTAACTGTGTTCACGGCCAAATTGGGAGAGAGCTTAGAGTAGAGATAAGATTGACTACGTATCATGTCAACTACAGATGGATGTTGCAGTCCAACCACCATGGTTGCACTCTATGAGGTCACCTGTATAAAAAGCATAATACGTCGAGATTAAACTCATTGAGAGATACGACAAGTAAAACTGAGATGCTAGTCTAGTATATGATTCATCAATAGTTCATTACTCAGAGGTAATCCACAACATTCAGACAGTGATTTCCCAGTTCCCATATATTTCAGAAACCAGTCCACAATGATGCTGCATGCATAACGAAATAAAAAGTTGAGAAGAAGTTCATGCACTAGTAACCTCTTTCAAGATTTGATGAGCACGATTTTTGTCTATAAAATACTTTAACAAATATACAGATGCAAACATCTAAAAATTCAGTCATTTCGCGTTACTTTGAAACCCCATTCGCGTTACACAAATTCAGATTTATCAGTAACATAATAGATAAATGGCAGATAAACAACTACAAGTTTCAACTTATGGTAGACCTTGAGGCCCAAGACGAGGAAAACTTTAGTTTGCTAGCTGAAAAAGATGAATTTAGCTAGTCCTACCAATTTACCTAAGTAATGGCAAACAATTAAAATGGCCTACAATATGAAACATCCAAATCCAAAAAAAAAAATATGGTGTAACATATGATAAATCTAAAATCAAAAGATAAACGAAGATCATCATTCACAATTTCACAAAATTATGTAATCCAAGTTTACCAAAATTATTAATAATCAGAATATCTTGAAAATAATCTCACATGAGATTTTTGAGCCTAACAGTTTTAAGTTCCTTTTATATCCCATGTCATGATCCAACTGATTTAACACTAAAGTTAGTGCAATAGCAACAAGAACTACATAAACCCTAATCGAGGTAGGTAATAATATCAGTGAAAACAAAGAAAAGAGAGACTCTAAACGTCAGTAAAGCTGTGGAGAGTAGGACCTTCTTTCTTCTACCTTAAACTTCGCGAAAGCTCTACACTAGAAAAGAAGAGGGTACTAGGTTCTTTGAGGTAATTACCAAGCTACCCACGTTTGAAGCCATCTGTGTGTTTTAAACTTTTCGAGAAAGATATCACAATGACAACAACACCCTTTACCGGCTGCTAGATTTGGACAGCGGACTTGTAAATGTCCAAAATTTGGATGGATAGCAAGGACCGGATTGTAAGTTGAACGAATAAGTCGCCCTAACTTCTACTCCCTCCCTACCATATATAATTCTTAGATTAAAATTTTTTTATTAATTTTATGCATTTATATGTTTTTTTCTATTTTACTCTTAATTATATTTTCAATGTTAGAGACATATACTCACTTGTGATGATTCCCAAGCAAATAAATAAGGGTAATATAAGTAAAAAGACGTTTTGAAATTTGGACTCCGCCTATATAATGGTACAAGGAAAAATGAAAATTCCGCCTATATAATAGGTATGGAGGGAGTATAATTTTAACCATTTTGATTGCAATTTACTCAATCATGGAAGAAATTGAAAACGTTAAACACAGAAAAAGAAAAACACAGATACCATATGGGATCCAAAGAAGAAATACAGACGGAACATTAAACTCTGACTCATTTTAGACACCAAGAAGTCACAATTCACTTTCAGCAGGATTATAAAAAAAAGATTGAAGTTCCAGCCTTTTCTCTCTCCTCTAAATCGGACGACTATGCATTTCCAACTCGGTTAGTATCTTCTTCGATTTCAAGATTTTAATTTGATTGTTTCACTATCTATTTGATTATTATTGTTAAAATATTATATTACAATGATTTGCATACTCATTTAAACTAGTTTTTCATTCATAACCTCTGATTTCCTTACTTATTTTTCTTATTTCTTTTATTTTCTTTGCATTATGATTCACTAATTTTTTCGTACTCTCCCAAGATGTGTTTACAGTTTGATGTTTCCCTAATAGTGTTTGCCAATTGTATTGTTGTGTTCATGGCGTTTGCCGATCTTGTTTTTACAAATCGTTGGATAGCAAGGAGGATCTGTGATAGATTCAATGGTGCTTGGTTGAAGAAGATTCATAACTGTACCGACTCAGTCCCTAGTCAAAAATCCCGCTCACCAGAAAATTCAAAAAATTCAAAAACCTCATTTACTGGGTCATCCGTAATTGTAGGCATACCTTAGTTATTAGCCTAGCCATCTCCAGCTGTAGTTATCTTAATTATTTCCATTCCTATTCTCACTCCTTAAATGAGCATATCCCGGTGGAAGGTAACAATATTATCCGCATTCATAGACTTTACTCAAATAGTTTCGTCATCTTCAATATTAAAACTCAACAAAACCCTAAAAACTACACCAAACCCAAGACTTTTAATAATCTCATCATGGAAGAAGAAGGCTCAACATATGTTGGCGAGTTGGTTAACAAATTCAAAAAGGCAACTCTGGAGCTAGGAGATACTAGTGAGATTATTATCGCTCAGCCTGATGATGATAAAACTGTGGAAGAGTGCACTTGGGAAGCAAGTGGTATTGGAAGGGTTATTATAGAAGGAAGAATGAGCCATGAGACGGTGCTTAAATACATCAAATTTACGCGGCCTTTCATGACAGAGGAAGATGTCAAGATAGTGGAGATTGATCCAAATACCTTCATTTTCAAGTTTAGCAACTGGGATTTTCTGAAAAAAGTTATAACGGAACGTCCCTGGAATATCAACAAAAAACTTTTGGTAGTTCATGACTATATTCCTGAGCTCGTGTACACTGAAAAGCATTGGGGTTTTCAACACTTTTGGATCCAACTCAGATTCATCTTACCTGAACACATGAATGTAGCAGCTGTGACGAAGATTGGAGAGATTATGGGGGAAGTGATAGCTATTGAGCCAAAGGATGCTATCCCAGTTGGCAGTGTTCCTGTAAAAGTTTGCGTTAATGTCGATCTCTCCATCCCCTTAAGAAGAGGTGTTAAGGCAATAACAAATGCTGGTGTGACTCGTTGGATCAAATTCTTCTTTGAGCGCCAACCTCCTGGCATATGCACTGAATGTTACATGATCAAACATTGTAGGGGAGCCTGCAAAGAGGCTGCAAACTTCTTGGCTAAGGCACACGAAAAGCCTTATTACTTTGGAAAAGTCGACAATCTTAGGAAGACTGTGAGCACCAAAAGCATTGTAGGCACTCCATCTTCTAGAAGCAATCAGAAGAACTTTACTAAAACTACTATCTTTGTTCCTCCTAAAGATGGTGAAGCAGTAAACATAGATTTTCTCCTTAAGCAGAAGGATGCAAGTGGTGAAGATGATACTAGACTAGGAAAAAGACTTATGATTACTAATATCCCCAACCCTAATCCTAAAGAGAATGAATCTTTTTTTCAACCAGCTCAATCAATGAATCAGACACGGATCCCCAACAAGCTCACAGGTGCACAACTCGAGGAAAGCAAGTTATTAATGCATCAGAGGAGAGTCAGGTACATTCTATCATTAAGCTTAGCATTTCATGCATTAAATTTTACTACATTATAAATTTTTACAATCATTCCAGTTTTGACTTTCACATGTTCATCTATAATTGTTTCCTTACGTAGAATTGCATGCATCTACTCTTGTACTAGGGTTTATAAAAAATTTACAAGCTCTTGTCTCCTATATTTTTTAGTTTACTCTCAAATTTTGAGCATTATGAGGATACTCTCTTGTAATGTGCAAGGTTTAAAAACCTATGAAACTCGTAACCATTTGAATGATGTCGTTAGGACCCAAAACCATGATGTAATTTTTCTGTGTGAAACAAAAATTAAGCAAGAAAAGAGCAAACCCTTACTAATCCATTATCAATACCCAAATCAAGCTTTCATAGATCCAGTAGGATTATATGGAGGTTTAGTGCTACCTTGGAAGAATGGATTTTTATGTGATTTGTTAGACTCTAGATTAAATGTTTTCAACCTAGCAGTTCAACATGATCCTAGTAAAGTTGAATACCTTCTCACCTGTATGTATGGCTATACCAACTACAGTAAAAAGAAAGAGCAATGGGAATACATTCAACAAATTGGAAGTAACCATACGGGCCATTGGATAGTTATTGGGGTTTTAAATTTCCATCTTATAGACACCAATAATAGAACTTCTTCTTCAGCTGATGGTCTTGTGAACAACATTACACAATCTTGTGGCCTTGAAGATTTAGGGTTTGTTGGAAAAGACTACACTTGGTCTAGAAACAATATAGAAACTGGTATTAGAAGATCCAGAATAGACATGGCTTTAGGAAATGTTGATTGGAGTAATGACTATCCTAATTCCAAACTTATGCATCTAAATCAAGTTGGGAGTGATCATATTTCGATTCTGCTTCTTACTAACTCTCATGACACTGCTTGTTGGAAGCCTTTTAAATTTTTTCTAACTTGGTTAAAAGATGCAACCTGCTCATCTGTCATTGAAGAGGCCTGGAACATTGAGGTTACTGGTTCACCTGGGTTTCAAGTGGTGAAGAAATTTCAGTCAGCAAGAAAGAGACTTTCCATTTGGAACAAATAACACTTTGGTAATATTAACCAAAGAGTTGATGAGTTACAGAAAGAATTAGAAGTCTTACAGTCACTTCCTCCTACTGATGACACCCACAACAAAATTATCTGCATCAACAAAGATATCAGTAAATGGCACAAATCAAAAAGTGAATTCTACCAACAGAAATCGAGGGACCATTTTATCAAAGACATGGACAACAAAAACAAATACTTCCACTCTAAAGTTAATAGAAGAAGAATGAGAAATAATATTGATGCCTTAAAAGATCATTCTAATAATTGGTTATTCACAAGGGAAGACATTTCACAACATCTTACTTCTCACTTCAAGAGTATAAGTACTTTTGTTCCAGTTGTGCAAGATGAAAGTCTTTTTCAGGTACTGCCTTCCATTGTTACTGCAGATGAAAATGCTTTGCTTACTGGTGTTCCTACTACTCAAGAGATTCATGATACTCTCAAAAGTATGGAGAACTGGAGTGCTCCAGGACCAGAAGGATTTCAAGCAGAGTTTTATAAGAGTCAATGGCACATTATTGGAAATGATGTTAGTCAGATGGTTATCAGATTTTTTGAGACTAAGCATATGGTGAAAGAAATAAAAAAAAAACTTACATATCTCTTATTTCAAAAAAGAAGAAACTCATTTGTGCAGCTGACTATAGACCAATTGGTCTATGTAATACTTCTTACAAGATAATTTCTAAAATCATTGTTAACAGACTCAAACCTCTCATGGATAAGATTATTTCACTATATCAAGCAGCTTATGTTTCTGGCAGGTTAATTAGTGACAACACAGTCATTGCTCAAGAGATAATTCATTCCATGAAAAAGAAAAGAGGACAAATTGGTTGGCTTGCACTCAAACTAGACATGTTTAAAGCTTGTGACAGGCTTGAGTGGAATTTTCTTCTTAAAGTGTTGGAATTCTTTGGTTTTAGTAGAGAGTTTTGTGATCTCATACATCAGTGCATAAGTACTACTTCTCTGTCAGTCATGTTAAATGGATCACCATGTGAAGAATTTACACCAACAAGGGAAATCAGACAAGGTGATCCTCTATCACCATATCTTTTCATCCTTTCTATGGAATTTCTTTCAAGACATCTTGTTGCAGCTCAACAAGATAAGACAATACAAGGGTATTAAAGTGGCCGCTACTTCTCAAGCCATCAATCATTTGCTTTTTGCAGATGACTACTGATGTAGTTTTGAAAGTGGTAGTAAAGTATGTTCAACTCGGATTGTGTAAAGGTTTGATTTAAGAACTAAGAATAAAAATACTAAAAATATATTCACAAAGTTGTCACGAATATCGAGAGGTACTGAGACTTAGGATTTCACCACTAATCACATTCAATTGGTTCATATGATGACTCATAACAATTATAGCTCTTTTGTTGACTCTTTTCTTTGCCAAAAGTAGATTTTATAAAGCATTAGATGTAAATCACAAGCATGACGCATCAAAAGTTCCTAAAACCCAGCATGCGACATCAAACAAAATCACAACTAATCAAGAAAAATCATAAATCGATTAAAACAAGTGCAAAAGTCATAAAGAATCAATTATAGTTACCAAGTGATTGTGAAATAGGGCTTCCTCCATCATCCCAGTGTTGGGGTTTAGCTCCTCATGTCAAAAACACGCTCAAAATATTTAATCATGGCTCAAATAGGTGTTTTTATTGAAGAAGTGAATCTGTAACAGATATAATTGTTACAGAATCCACTGTTGCGGATGCTGCCCTTACAAATGAATTCTAACAGGAATAGTTGTTGCAAAGATGTTACAAAGGTATTGGATTTGAAAGATTAGGTAACGGTTTCTTGCTAAGTTGCGAAGTGTTCTACGACGTTGTTCTTCGGCAGCAGAAACGTCTTCTCTGCAACTCTTGATTTTCACCTCTGCAGCTTCACCAACCCCTCAGCTCCGTCCCCCAAAGTTTAGACTCCCTTCTATGAACTCCCAGCAACTTATATATAGCCAACAGAGCGATTTAATCTCCCCAAAACTTCTCGAAATCTCTTCTTTTCTTTTCTTGGCAGTTACGGCAATAATCTCTTCCCAAAATTGTTTCACGCGTTTCTGAGCTTTCCAACTTATCTCAAACTCTTCCTTAGATAGATATGTATCTTTGGGAAGAGTTTCTTGCCTTTAGTATTCCTAGAATTCCAAAAATAAGTTATACAGAGACCCGTGCAAAACCTGACTTCTATTTCTTTTTCCGGCTATTCTAGCCAATTTGGGTTCAAACAAAAGACTTCACCAGGCCTGTTTAGGCCTAGGGAGTAAACCCAATCAATTTCAGCCATTGAATCACTCTGGAAATCGATCGAATTCAATCCCCAACTCTGCCAGTTGCATGCATATTTTTCCCGCCAAAAACTATAAAACTTGATTCATCTCCTGCGGATTGTCTAGCCAATTCTGGGCAAAAATAAGACCATTACCAGCCCTGTTTAGCCAAGAGGAACAAACCCATTTGATTTCAGCCATTGAATCTCCCTAGAACACCTTCAATTCTTCAACCCTAATTTTGTTCTTATTTTCCCTCCAAAATTCAAATTTCAAATGAAGAAGATGACCTCCCCTTATCCAAAGTGAGAGTCCGTATAGTAATTTTCTCCAACGAGCACAAAAACCACTTTTTTAGCCAATTTCGCCGCAAAAGCTTATTTATCCAAAAATACGTACAGGGACATAAAAAGCCATAATAAATATAAAATCGAGCACTAATAATATATATAATTGAGATTATATAAGACACAAAAATGTGCCTATCAACTGCTTGATTTTCACTCAAGCAAACATAGATTCAGTCAACAATCTGTTGCAGTTATTACAAAATTTCAGTACTCAATCAAGTAAGATGATCAACTTTGAAAAATCTTCAGTGCATTTCAGTAAGCATACAAATCCAGAAGTTGTTGTATCTCTTACACAAATTCTAGGTGTTAAAACCATGAACTCAAAAGAGAGATATCTTGGTTCTCCACTGCTTCTTGGGCATTTTAAACAAGAGGCATTCAAAGCAATTGAAGAAAATTTCTTAAGCAGATACTCCACATGGTCTTCCACCTCTCTTACACAAGATGGCAGATCCACCATGATAAAACATGTCCTGAACTCTGTACCTGTATATCAAATTGGTACTTTTAAGCTTCCCAATAATCTAATGAACAAGCTTACAACAATCCAGAGGAAATTTTTCTGGGGACATAATTCTAACAGAGGACACAATCCAATTGGTTGGAAGAAGGTATGCAAATCTAAAGTTTTTGGTGGTCTATCCTTCAGAGATCTTGAAAAACTCAATCTAACCTTGTTAACCAAACTGGCTTGGAGATTGAGTACCGAAACAGATGCTCTTTGGACTAAGATTATGGGCAGCAAATATTTCAAATATGGCAATATACTTCATCAGGACATCAAAGCAGAAAATTGCTCTTATACTTGGAATGGAATCTCCAAGGGTTTAAAGGTAGTTCGACAAAATTATTTCATGGAGGTGAATAATGGGAAGCGAACCAAAATATGGGTGGATAGGTGGATACCATGTGAAAATACACCTCCTCAGCCTGCTAATGAACTCCATAGATTTTATCAAGATGTTGAAGAATTAATACTTCCTAACTCAAACAGCTGGAATGTTGTTCTCCTGGATCAACTTTTTGATATCAACACTTCTCAAAAGATTCAAGGCATTTACTTGGATTGCTCTAAAGAAGACAGTATGGTGTGGATGCCAGCAAGAGATGGCAAATTTTCAGTTAAAAGCACCTACAAAAAGCTCACCATGAACACCTCGGAAGCTATAGTAAATGGAAGAGTTATTCAAAATAACACTTCGAAGAGACTCTGGAGATTTAATACAACTCACAGAATTAAGTTGTTTGCCAGGAGATGTATTCATGATTCTCATTCCACAAGAAGCAGACTGGCTCGTTTCAATCCTAGCATTGAAACTCACTGTGCAGTATGCGGTCACAATGAGGAAACAATGGAACATATTATATTTCATTGCTCTCATGCTAGAACAGTTTGGAGGTTAGTGAATGTGGATATTGATGAAGTGCAAAGGAATTACAATAATATCTCAGCCTGGGTTGAAAGCTGGTTTTCGAATATCCATGATGATGATAGAGGTTTAGCAACCTTAATGATCACTGCATGGATATTATGGAAGGACAGATGTGACAAGGTTTTTCAGGAAGTTAATCTAAACCCATTTAATAGCATGCATAGAATTCATTACCATATGAACTCTCATTCACATACCCCTACTGTAAGCCAAAACATGTTACATCCTCCTGTCCAATCTCTTTGGAAGCCTCCATTGCATAATGTTCTAAAACTTAACATAGATGCCTCTTTTGATGTGAATACTAACACTCTTGGCACTGGCATTGTTTTGCGAAATCATGCAGGTAGCTGTGAAGGGATCAGAGGAAACTACTCAAATGGAGTGCTAAGTGCTGAGGCTGGAGAATGCACAGCTATACGAGAAGCTTTACTGTGGGCTCAAGAAAAACATCTCACAAACATCCATATAGAAGCTGATGCAAAGCTAGTAGTTCAGTCAATTACTGATGATGTTTTCCTGATATAGTGGGAGAATAGAAATATTTTGAAGCAGATTAAAAGTCTGAGAACCAGTTTTAATTCTTGCAGTTTTTCGTATGTTAGTAGAAATGATAATAAAGTGGCTGATGCAGTTGCTAGAACTGTTAGGGATACAGCCACAAACATTAGTCTTTTAAATAATTTCTCTGAAGATATATGTAGTCTCTTGGCAAGAGACATAAACTATCCTCCTATTTAAGCAATACAATTCCTTTTCGTATCAAAAAAAAAAAATTCACTTTCAGCTGAGAATTGTATAAAGTTATTCGTTTTTGGTTTAGCTCGTGTACATCCAACAAAGTTGGCCGGAAACTAATACATACTTATTGCTACTTCTCTGACCAATTTTGTTGCCTAATGTACTAATCTGTATAAAGAAAAAAGAAATGATACAACAGAGATGAATTTTCTGACTAACAAATACAAATATGAAAAGAGAACAAAAAGAATTTTGTAACAGTATTGATTATGCAAAATGCTGAAATGGTACAAGGATCAAATTTAATTGTGATCATATACGTATGTATCTCAGTCTTCTCGAAACAGTGTGTACTATGCAAATCTGAGTTCTGCCCCACCTGAAAAACAAGTATTTTAAAAGGTAGATTAATCAGGTCATGTCATCAAAAACAAAACTAAGAAAGAAATATCTACGTCTCTTCAAATAATTAGTTAAGAACTTGAGTGTCATATAATAAAGTAGGCTCTTCGAAATCTAATATGCATTATATGTTTAAGAACTGAGTGTATGCCAATAAGCTTTTGTTGGTATAGTTCCCTTAAGTGGTTAAAGAAAAATTGAGTTCATCATTACCTCAAAATTGAAAGGGTTGGGGCAATGTCAGTTGATTCTAAGTAATATACAAGAAACAAGATGTGACTCTGTTTAGGCTGCCGGCAGGGGCCGTCGGCAAGTAGGGCATTCCATCTTTATATCCATCCACCTTTGTAAACAACCTGAGTGGAAGAAATGATCACATGGTGTCACCTGCAAAAACATGGTGGCTTGATTGAGTAAACAAACAGACCTGAGTAAACTAACTATGGCACTAAAATTTGGAGGGAGCATTCAATACAAATGTGTAGGTTAAAGTACCATGCAGTCATTTGATCTTTGTGGCAGATCAATGGTTGTCATGCAGATGACGCAGTCTGTGGAGTGACATGTATTGTGATCAAACCTTCTGTAGTAGCTATATTTTTCTGGTAAGATCTGTAAAGCACCGGATCATCATAAGATTTCAAATTCTTAGATCGATTTTACAAGAAACTGGATCTAGAAGCATGACATGGGAAACTTTGGATCCCAAAAATTGTGAGAAAAAGAATGTAAGAATGTCCAAACCTGATGAGGAATAAACCATCGAGATCCAAGATAATGTTGGAGAAGAAGCATAGTTGCTTGGAGTCCCATGAAAATCGCCACACAGATACACCAAGTTTGGTCATGGTCGATGCGCATGAAATTGTTAGGGCAACCAAAGACATAAAGCGGGATTGCCAGCCGAGTGGCAGTCATGCCCAATATGTAATGTGGATGTAACGGTTTTCTTGAATCACGTATGACATTAGTGACTATTTGAGGGATCCAAAAGGAGTACATAATAAAAAGAATAGGCCGCAGATAACTATGAAATTCATACATGATTAGTATGCCTCCCAAAAGAATCCCATCTGCACATAAATGCATATTCTTAACTATAGGCTTTGACCACAAACAGTTCAAAGAACAAGAAGCTTCGTTTTTCCGCAGAAGGAAAAAAATTGTGATATAATCAAATAGCTAACCATTAATACAACTTGCACCATCTACAAGAAATTGTAAGCATTTTGATTGAAAACGATTACTTACAGAAACGGCTATAAAGAACTGACAGCTCACGTCTCATTATTTCCCAACCTTCTCCATTACTCGCTGGCCTATTCGCCTTCCATATCGCAAGAAGATATCTCATTTCGAATATGGAGAAAACAACAAACTTGAAAAAGGCAGCCGTTGCGAAAGCATTAAACAGGGACTCTGTATACGAAGAACAAAAGCAAATTAACTTGAAATATGTGCTGAGTAAAAACACGCCTGTCTGAAATGGACAGAATGTTCAACAAGGAATCACACAATTTCATGCCACTAAAAGTGCAGTATAAAACACTAACACAATAATAGGAAAAAATAAAAATACGAACTTACCCACTAGGATTCCTGCTGTTAAATGTAAAAGACAAAGGTAGGCATCCATAATGGCTTGTTGCCCGATCATTAAAATTGAAATTTTAGCTGCTCCCTAAGAAAAAGTGAACAAAACACTAATCAAGAAGAAAGTCTCCACAAGGGACTTAAGAATGCTATTGCTCTGATTGTGGCAAAGGAAAACAACAAGTAAGAAACTTACTGACTGGGTATTGCTATGTTCCATTTGCCGAATTAACAGAAGCACTTGAAGGAAAGAGATCTAATACGTGAAGACGTCAAGGAACTTATAATAGAAAAAAAAATGATGAAAAATAATGTTGAAACAACAAAGTCAAAGGACTGATGATTGTGAAGGATACAAAGGTGACCATCAATGTATAGTTGACTGCTTTGTTGTAGTAAACCTCAACATTGACAGAAGTAGCATTTACAACTATGGGTGAGAAGCACTCTCCATCATCTTCCACAGAAGGACTTTCGATTAACCCTTCCAACTGATAAAGCTCGTGATCTTCATCTACTTGTAAGCAATAGATAAGCTTAGGTACTCGGCAAGTACATTAATTTTTCCAAAGTGACAGAGTTGCAAGGTTCAGAGTCCTACTTTATGAAGTAGATGAACCACAATATGATATCGTGCATATGAGTTTATTAAAATATGCATTGTAAGTAAATTAAGCTCTCTGGTTACAGGAAACTATATACTGCTCCTAGTACACTTCATCAAATGCTTAGAAAGGTTCAGAAATAATAAGCTGAAGTGGGGATTTTTCAGTTTCCAAATAGTATAAGGTTTATAACTGACACTGTAACAGTTCATTTCTCTGCAGTATATTAAGTTGTTAAGTAATACTCTATCAAGTGCGGAAGTATAGGAGTTAGAAAATAGAGTTCTATATACAAAAAACATCAAAAGGCGATTCACCAGCTTCTGCAAAAGCTACGGTGAAGCCTTTGTATTCTTCTTAACATGGGTAAAATCTAATCCGCCTTTACATTAACCAAATTTCATAACAGGCGTCCAGGAATAAATGTGAGCAAAGCAGAAACAATTCTGATTCAAAGAGATTCTATAGAGAGATAAATACAGAAATCAAAAGAATAAGTTGAATACCATATTGGTTGGGTGACACACGTGCAATTTGAGCTGCAATTTCTAAATTGCAGCGGTTCTCCATGTCGAAGGAAGGTGCTGTAAAGGAAAAGATAAGAAATAAGCAGCACATAACGCCTTCAATTTTGGGTTAAGGAAAAGCAAAGATGGATTTACAGTTCTTCTTCTTCCACATTTTATCTCGGGGAGACTCTTGAAAAACCTGAGAGGAGAAAACTCCAAGCTGTTTCAAGAGAATACAAACAAGTAGTTAAGCTATGAAACCCACGTCCATAAGAGAGCTCATAACTGCAAAACTCCACAAGTACTTTTGACAACCCATCATTTCCCTGAAGTTCAAACCCTACAATGAGACAACTAGAAGAATTTGAATGTGGCCCTAGCATACTGAATATAATTTGGGATGTCTACCTACCGTGTGATCACCCTGCCTAAAGTTTGAGCTGAAAAGCCTAATTTGGAAGAACCAAGCCATAATACCAAGTAAAGGTTCTTGTACGGGATGAGACAAAATGGCAAGAGCTGACCCATGGCCTTATGTTTAACCATCTATGATACTTATTTGATGAATGATAGCAAAAGATAAACATTTTAATATAAGTTCAAGTATTGTAAATATGATTACCAAGTGATAAGGGTTGGAAAAAATGTAATCGTCTTCTTGACCAAGTTCTCCATCCTTTTCGCTACAAAATAAAGGCAAAAGGTATATCAAGTAAAAAAAAATTGAATCAGCTCAAGAGTTAAACTGGATGAGAACAATAAATAAAAGGGAGAACCTAATCGGACATAAATTTAAAATCTGCACGGGTCAATAGCTTTGGGATGATATTTATGTGACACTGACAAGTGATCGCAAGAAAAATAAATGTAATAAAAGTAAAAACCAAAATCTCTCAATGGCACAATCACATCAAAAGACCATGCACTGAAAGTTGCAAAGGGGAAAACACAAAAGACTTGTGCTGACAATTATTCTTTAACTAGTGAGTAGAAACCCAAAACCTCAAGCGAAAAAAAGATATATGAAATAACCTACTGGACATTACCTGTTGACTACCATCCGAAGTTGTCTAAAGGGCCATATATACACACCTTCTACCCTCATTTGAGCAGCTCCAGTATCTCGGTCATTGTCAACCACGTCGTGGAAAATAATTACCCCCTAGGATGCCAAATTAAAAAACAGATGTGTTGGACCAACAATTCTGTCATACATGAAATCCAAAACTACTCAAAGCAAGAATTATCGAAGTAAGTTTATATATATTGTTCTTTATGAGAGTGGCAGCGTCACATGCTACCTTCAGGTTCTGTTTTTCAAGACTTGCAATTGAATCTGGTAATGCTATTATAGCCTCCATAGAGGCGGTTGTTGAGATAGCTGAGCACCAAAAATCGTAATAACTTGCAGATATTTCGATGTGCTAAATAGAAAGTTTAAAACATTTGGTCCAGCATATTTGTGTCTGTAGCAAATTATTTAGGCTATTTGCTTCGGTCACCATGTTTTTGACACGTGTAAACACTGTTTGTGTATAATAACAAGCTTAACTACTCTTCATACATGCACTTTCACAATCTAACATGAAGTGTTGAAGAGCCTTGCTGGAAAACTGAAAATATGGCATAACCTAAAAAAACAGATCAATCTCCTTACCTGGACATAATGCACACCAGTTATCTTTGTTGGAGTACTAACTAATTCAAGGACTGAAACCCCATTAGATTTTCCAAAATCTGGAAACCAGTGGGAGCTATTATTTGAATCTCGGAAGTTCCAAGTCCCTGCTTGTCACATTGCCCATTAAGTATACTAAGCAAAAAAAAAAAAACAATTGGGATATTTACACTACAACTACGGACAATCTCAAACTTGATCAACGTTTTATGAAATCATAAGCAACAAACCTTTGTAGGTTCCAGTTATGTTCCACGGAGAATATGTGCCAACGTCACTCTCATCTTTTTTGATAAAAAACCACTGCAAGCCACGGTACAAAACAAGAACAGAAGAAAATAGGGAATTAATCTTTAGCTGCAATCGGATATTGGCTTCGTTCATTATCACATTCCAAATTTAGCTGTATGTTGCTTAATTTCACATTCTGACAGTGGAATACAATTGAGAGTACAGATTAATGTACTAAAACAACTAAACTAATGGCGGATTGCAAATAAAAATACTTGGAGATTGCTAATTTCATACTGCCACAAATTTAAGGTTATGAAATAAGAGAAACTGGTATATCAACGACTGGTTGAAAAAGCTTACACCTTTATTATTCAATGAAGCAGATGAAGACATATCCAAGTTTTGACATAATTCACCAATTTCCTACTGAAAATTATATAGAGAGGAAGAAGTAAAGTACTAACCTCATCACCCCAAGACCTTGTCCTCTCCTTTAAAGGTCTAACAGCTAAAGCAGGTTGAAACAAAGTAAATACAATACAAATACCAACAATCAATTCAAAAATGAAACACCCACATGTTCTATTCTTCTTCATATCACAAACTACTTCTGAGATTGAACTGAACAACACCTTGTTTTACTGTTCTTCACCAACTTCTGAAGAATAAGAAAAGATGAAGAAAACCTAATTGAAACTGAAACCATCAGAAAGCTCAATAAGATTAAAGAATTTTGTTTTGCTTCAACTGGAATCAATCGCTTACAACCAACATTAACAACAACAATTGGTAGAAAAGATTGAAAGACAATGAGAGCTCAACGAATAAAAGACTTGATATTGAAATTGAAATTGGAACTAAAAACAAGAATTCTGATTTAATAAACCATTTCCCTAACCAAACTAAACTTGGTATCTTTCTTCTTCTTTATTTCTATTTTAAATTTGTTTTTAGGGTTTTTTAGTTTTTCCTCTTTTTCTATCAAGGTTCGCTTCTTACGTCCTTTATATTTTTTTCCTTTTGTTTGTAGTTGTTGGTTTTGTAGGTAAAATGGAGGTCAGAAAAAGGTTCTACCATATCTGTCCATGATCATGGTGTGCCTGACTATTCTTTTCCATTTTGATTCTTGATTTTCTTAATGAGCTGGACAGATGCATGTACAGCCTCGGTTTCATTTGTATGCCACGTTGGAAACAATAATTTGCATTTGACTTTCTTATGTGATTGATTGCATTGTACTCCTGACTGAAGCCATCACAACGTGCTGGTATGTATGTTTGGAGATAGAGTCTCTAATCCCTGGAGAAGTCTTCTCCCTCCGTCTCCAAAAGATACACACGTTTATGTATAAAATGTTGACTATATAAATAGAGCCTTTACACGACCGATAATAGAGTGTGTACCAGACCTGACCAAACTTTTGAGAATTCTCGTCCAACTGGTGTTTCAAAGTAAATAGGCAGGGATATCTTTTAGAGGAAAAATAAACACACTAGTTACCGCCCATTTTAACTAGGGGTGCACAACAGCCGGTCGGTCCAGCTTTCCGGCGGAACAGTCGACCAAACTGTACATATTCCGGTTTTCAATTTCAAAACCATAATCATAGTCGAACTATGATGGAATCGTTCGGTTTGAAACCGATCCGAATCGACTCGGTTAATTCCGGTTTTTTAACCGTTTCTGTCCTGAAATCAGATCTTTTAACTTTCTAAATTTGTTGTATCAATTCTTTGCTTCGAGGTTGTTAAAATATTTTTAAGTTTTCTGATTTTCATGAGAGCATCAAATAGTCTGAATTCAGTTTCAATAAGTTGATTTCATAAAAATTCTTCTCGAGTGTGATTCTCGGAAATAAGAATAGTCGGTGTCTTATTATTCCGTTTTTTTGATTCAATTCTCTCCAGTGATAAGGATGTCCTATGTGAAATGATTTTTATCAAAGAATTTCTGACAAATCCCTATTTGTAAGAAGATTGATCGTATCTCTTAGATTATGATTTTTGTTAATGACATAATCGATAAAACTATAACATCGTTGCCACAGTGGGGAGGGTCGACCGAACAGAAGATAAATAACCCAAATTGAAAAAGTGAGAGTATCACTTTTCCTAAAACGGAAAGAGTATATCGTTTTATTAGTAGCAATGGGAAATTAGTTGATGCATAAACCAAAATATGGCTGCATAATATGTTATGCATCCTTTAATGTGGTTTGCATAATGGTTATTTATTCAATTTTTAAAAATTATGCCTAAAAGGATAAACATCTCCAAATTTTTCGTAAAAACTCTAAGTTTGATAGTGTTGTTTGTACTCATTGTATATATCTCTTTAAAAGCTCCAACGAGATAAAATTTATAAAATTCGAAAGCACAAATGTTTAGATATGTCATATTCTAGTTTGCTTGCAAATTATACCCCTGAAAAAGTATGATACATAAAGAGTTATAGTATACCCCTGAAAAAGTACGATACATAAAGAGTTATAGTAATTGGACTAAAAGGGAGGGACAATTGTGTCAACCGAAAAAGTAACAACGAACACCAAAGATTTCCAATCTTTTTATCAAATTGCAAAATTGTGTGAGGCTTGATTTTACAAAAAAAAGAGACCATGAGAGGGACTCCCTTCTTTCGGGCCTTCCGGTCGGTCGACCCAAATATCAATGTAAACATCATCTTCTGAATCTGATGCATATGGAGTAAGTATTTGTTTTATGATTAATACATTTATATCAACAATACATCTTTTACTTTGTTCATTGAACAAGTTAACATTACTAGACTGTTGAAAAGGGGCAGAAAAAAATTTAGTATTTATCCGGGCATACCAAGGACAAAGTATACCAAAACCTGGTGGTACGCTAAATAAGTTCCTTTTAGAATTTTTTAGAATCCTGATTTGACTCATATCTTATAAGTTGGATCGCACCAAACAAAGATTCTTGGATCTTATCATGTTTGTATGTTCTGATACCAGTAAAAATAACGAGGGTATCGAGTACACCATAATCTTTTCGTATCAACCTATACATACACACTTTGTGTAGTTTTACCAGAACAATAATGGTCAAAGAATTACTTCAACAAGATTTAACTTGGTAAATAGTATAAGTTTTAAGCCGAAGATAACTATGGGATCAGTTACCCAGTGGATTAACTAGTATGATTACTTAATTATAAGAGCAATTATAATGCAAAAATAAAAGTAATCACACTACACACAAGATTTTGTTAACGAAGAAAATTGTCTGGAAGAAAAAATCAGAGACCCAGCCCAGTTTTGAATACTCTCATAATTAAGCCGTTATACAAATTTACTACTGCAACTTCGCATAGTTGAGACCAAGTAAACTACCACTAGTTACTCAGTTCTTTCAGTATTCGTGCTCCTACAACCAATCTAGTATGTCACGTGAATCCCAAGACAGAGTCCATTATCTTGAGTTGCTTCACCGTTGTGAATAATTACGCTATCAACTCATTTGGATCGTAACATGAAACATCAAAGGACTAAATCTATAATAGTAACCAACTCACTTATCAATTCTCCCAAATCAATCTTTAAATCAGAGATAAAGTAGAGTAAAGGATCTTCCATTTATAAGTATAAACTCCTTTGGTCAAAGATCAAATCAAGACAACGATTATCGAAATAATCTCAATGAACAAGCTCTTTTCAAGCAACTCTACGAGGGAAAACAACTAGACAGTTTTTTCGATCTTTCAAAAAGTCTAGTGTCTATCAAAATAAGCCGTTTTTAGATCCCAAACAATAAAGTGTGTAAGAAGAATATCACAAGAATCAGAAACCAGAAAAAGAAAAGTCTTCAAAATTCAAAGTAACCACTGCACGCAAAACGAAGTCTATTAACGTTGGATGATCAATATCTTGAATCACTAGATACGTACTAGTCAATCCTTACCAGTTCTACCATAAACTTTTTGTTCGGAAACTTGTGTAGACAAACTTGTTACTATCAGTAGTATAAATCAACAAATGAGATCATTTACCTCAGTTGTAGAACAAGGAACTTGGATGATCACAAAAATCAATATCCAAGAATCAACCTAGTACGTACCCAAATTGTTCACGAATCGAATTCCACCATGAAAAAGTGGGGGTCTAACAACCTCACCCAATATTTCGTTTAACAATCTGTATGGAAAAACTCCAATATAATTCCAAGAGAATCAACTAGACAGTCAGACTCAATCAATGGAAATATATCCAAGAGTTGTATCTTTGTATTCACAATGTAATCAACAAATCAGACATATAGAAATCCGCGAGCCTGATTATCATGTGAAACAACTTGAACGGTACCAAAGACCAATGTTCAAGTGTCAATCAATTTAATCAACAACCAAAAGGTCGGATTCACAAATTGATTGAACTTATGCACAACCTGTGATATTTCAATTATATAAACAAATATAATGCGGAAAAAAAATAACACAGACACCAGAAATTTTGTTAACGAGGAAACCGCAAATACAGAAAACCCCGGGACCTAGTCCATATTTGAACACCACATTGTATTAAGCCGCTATATACACTAGCCTACTCCAAGTTAACTTCAGACTGGAATGTAGTTGAGCCCTAACCAATCTCACACTGATCAAGGTACAGTCGCGTTCCTTACGCCTCTGAATCCCTGCAGGACTCTGTGCACTTAATTCCCTTAGTTGATCTCACCCACAACTAAGAGTTTCTACGACCCAAAGTAGAAGACTTGATAAACCAATCTATCTCACACAGAAAAATCTATTGAATAGATAAATTTGTCTCCCATAGTTTTATTCCGTCTTTTGTTAGATCAAGGTGAACATGAACCAATTGATACACCGAACTTATATTCCCGAAGAACAACCTAGTAATATCAATCACCTCACAATAATATTAATCATATGATAGCGAAACAAGATATTGTGAAATCACAAACGATGAGACGAAGATGTTTGTGACTACTTTTTATCTTGCCTATCAGAGATTAAATCTCGAGCAAATCTTAGAGAAGATAATACTCAATAAGATAGAAAATAACAAGATCAGAACGCGCAACTACAGAGAAATAATTGGGTCTGGCTTCACAATCCCACAGAAGTATTTAAGTCGTTAACCTATAGGGTTTTGGAAAAACCTAAGGTTAAAGGAGAATCGACTCTAGACGTAACTAGAATCACACAGGAGGTGTGGGGATTAGGTTTCCCAGTTGCTAGAGTTCTACCTTATGTAGTCTTCAAATCATGGTTTGCAATCAATGTTACCTTGGTAATAAAGCATTCAATATTCACCGTTAGATGAAAACCTGAGTAGATTCAAGCTAATATCTTTCAACCGTTAGATCGAATTTAGCTTGTTACACACAAATGAAAAGTGACTTCATTTAGATATGAGTAACCATACCTAAACGCGTACACCTTGTTGGCTCAACAATAGTTAACAGAAGTTAGCCATATGAATACTTTCATATTAATCTTATTCATCTTAACCATAACCAGTTCAAATGACTCAAATGAAACTAGTTCTAGAGTTGTTCAATTGTTTATATTCTCATTGAAGTATACAAGACACAATTGAACCAAAATCAATTTTGATTCACTCGAATCAATTCATGAACATTATAGCCGCGGTTTGCAAAAGATTGCATTCCTTAATATATAAATGTATTAGTTCATGAACAAACCGATTTTAGAACATAACCTACTCAAGTATGCAAACGGGTACGCATACCTAAGTGGCCGAACTAAGTTTGGGTTCGCCAGTATACGAACGGGTGCGCATACCTTCAAACTCATTTGAATTTCCAGACATGAACTTTACGCATGTACGCATACGGGTATGCATACTAAGTTCCCGGACTTTCATTAACCAACCAGTATGCATACGGGTATGCATACTATGGTTCTCGTACTTGGAATGACTTGCAGAAATTAGCATACAAGTACGCATACTGTGTTATATCCAATCATGGTTTATAGTTCTAAACTCCCATTTCAATCACAGAAACATTCTTAGAAGACGACAATAACTGTCTCACACAAACCATTATCTTCGAAGCAATTTTCAAGTGATTGAATGATCAATATGAAACATTCCGAGTCTACATCAAATGACTGTCTCACACAAATCATGTAAGATATTACCAGGCGATTTTCACATAATCATCTTTTGACTTTCGTCAAGAATATAAGATGAACTTAGTTAAAGCGAAAGCTTACCAACACATATTTCGAGAAATATGTAAGCGAGTTAAACTCAGTTCGAAATATCAAATGTGTATAATCGAAGTCTATATATCTATACGACTTTTGTCTCAAATAGTATATAGAGTAGATAGACTTTTGAGTGATAGATGATTTCAAGTCTCCGTATACCTTTTGTTGATGAATTTCCACAAGCTCCCCTTAGTAGTTATTCGTCTTCAATTGATGAACGTCGTGAAGTATAATGCTCAACTACACTTTCTATCCTAATCCGAGACTTAGCTATAAGTATACTAGAAATCAAGACTTATAGTCTTAGCAACTAAACTTGACAACAATCTTGATATAGCAACGCTTGCGAGTTAAACCGAGCAGCGCTCTAACACACCAAGAACAAGTCTTGTAATCTAAATTTCGAGATATAAATTCACATAAATAAATCTTGCAGGTTTTGTAAGTTCTGAGCTTAAATCTATGTAGATTATTTGACGTACTACTTGTGATAGTTCTATTGTAGAGATAAACAATATAATGCGGAAAAAAATAATATAAGACAACAAAAATTTAATTAACGAGGAAAACTGCAATGTGCAGAAAAACCCCTGGCCCTTGTCCCGAACTTGAACACCACATTGTATCAAGCCGTTACATATACTATCTTACTATCAGATTTGGGACTGGAATGTGGTTGAGACTGAATCGAGCATCTGAGTAATTCAACTTCAGTTGTGCTCCTTATGTCTATTGGATTTTTCAAGACCCTAATTAACATGATTCCCCTAGCGTACGTACTTTATAGGCATATGAGTCTGATTCGACCTAAATGGAGACTTTTTAACTAATCTGCCTCTAATAGATAGACTATTTGATTTCCTTCAAAAAGATATATAATCTAGGTTATGGAAATCTCTATGCTTATGAGAGATATTTAAGGAAAATAATATAGCAAGCAAACATAAAATTAGGACAACTTACTCTCTTCAAAAGTTATATAGATACCTAACCGGTTCTACCTCAAACGATCTAAACAAATCAAACCGAAGTGTTTAAAATATATATCCTGCGGGATCACAAAATTTGAGACGAATAGTACTTTGTTATATCTATCTATCTTGTTTTTGATCCATAGTTCGAGAATTACAATAACAATAAGAACAAGATCCAAATATCAAAGAACTATCAGGTAAAAGATAGTCTGGTCGAGATTCAAGAATCCTTTATTGAAGACTTTAAAAATCGTAACCAAACACAATTTCTCCAGAGAAAACCTAGTCTTATTTAGAGTACGACTCTAGCCGTAACTAGGACACAAAAGTGTCAGAATTAAAACTCTAGTATAAAGGGAGTCCTTTATTTATAATGATGAACATAGCTCGCGGTAGCTTACAAACAAATCTAAGTTCATGAACTAGTTTCCGTGTTTACGGATCGTTTTTCACCAAGCAAGGTTAACTTATCCATATAGATTATTCGCGTAAGCATGTGAGAAGTTTGCTTTGAATCACAAAGAAGAAACGTGCAACCACATATTAATCAGATACACGTTATGCACCAAATGGTTAACCAGAGAACAATGGTTAATTTGTTCTGGAATAGACAAGTACAAAGTGGAGTGTAATATTTCTCATGACCATAACAGTTTGTGAACTGTCCAATTCAGTTCATGTATGTGTTTTTGTCTCGCAGTTCAGAAACCTTTTGGTTTGATAAGTTCGTGAACTGTCCAATTCAATTCGTGTACGCAAGTACAAAAAGTAGTCAAGGTTCGCGAATTGTGCAAAACAGTTCGTGTGTCATGAGTAATTAAGAGAAATAAATCATCAAGTGTTTTTATTAATAGTTCAAGTTCGCAAACTGTCCAAAACAGTTTGTGAACATAAAAACTAATTTGACGACTTCTTATTGCTTGACTTCTTCTTTGTAATGTTTATCAAATACTAAATTCATACGACATGTTTCAGTAAATAGAAAGATAGAAAATATGAGTAAATAAGATTGTCAGTCTTGACATACCATTTTAATGAAGTTTATGTTGACCTCGTTTTTCTTCAGCCTTCAATCTTCAATGTTGATTGGTAAATTTTGATATTCAACTACCATGCTTTATTCCAAGTTCGAGGCTGACTCTAGTAGACTATAAATCAAGATATAGTTTTGATCGACTAAAATTGACAACAACCTTGGTATACCAAAACATGTGAGTTTGACCGACTGATGATCTAACAATCTCCCCCTTTGTCAATTTTGTGACAAAAATATCAATTACATATGGATTTAATAAAAATAAACTTTCAGCTCAATCTCCATCATATATCTTAATTTATTAAATCTTCAAGCATCATGAACTTACAAGAAGTCTTTCATTATTGTGCCTGAAGTGAAAGCGGAAAACTTAAATTGATGTGAAATTGAGGGAGGATTTAAATGCAAGGAGTACAATGACGATTGTGCACCCTGAAATGATGAGGGTACCAAGTACACTACAATCTTTTCGATATTAGCCTATAAGTATGATACCTTAGTGATCTAATATAGACAGAAACTGTCAACAAGGTATACACTTGGTATATAATATAAGTCCGGAACCGAACCTTAAACTATAAGGATCAACCCAAGTGTTGGATTAACATACAATGTATTTACATTTAATTATAACTAAAACAGTAATAATAATTACGGAAAGTAAAAGTAAATACACAACAAGATTTTGTTAACGAGGAAACCACAAATGCAGAAAAACCCCGAGACCCGGTCTAGTTTTGAATACTCTTAGAATTAAGCCGTTATACAAAGAACACTACCAACTTCGTATATTTGAGACCAAGTAAACTACCCCTAGTTACCTAGTTTCCTCAATATGCCTATGCCTACAACCAATCTGGCCAAAGCACGTGAATCCTAAGATAGAGTCTAATATCTTAACTTGCTTCAGCCGCTGTGAATACTTCAAGCACTCAACTCGTCTTCCGAAACAGTAAGGGACTAATTTGTTCGGTAACTACTCTTCCAATCTCAAGAAATAAATCAGATATTTGTGTTGATTTCAACAAAGGCTCTTCCTTTTAATTTAATAAACTCATTTGTTGGATAAGATCTACGAAGATCTAAGATAATGGAAATTACCAGATCTAGGCATACAAACTATCAAATTTGGATACGAAAGAATACCACCAAATGATAGCTTCCCGATCTAATACGACTAGTTAATCAATCTATCAAATATAAACAAGATCTAGTCGGATCCCAGGCGATAAAGTTTATGCACGAAGTTAAATCTCAAAGCTAAGAAACCAATAAGAAATTTTTCTTGTTTTCAAATCTCCAATTATCTCCTTTTGTACCTGCACAACGGAACTTGATTCCAACTTATGATCGATCACGCACATAACGAAGTCTATTAACAATGGATGATCACAAATCAAAAGAAAATCTGAACTATCACCAATCTAAAACAGATCTGAACTACCGTTAATCCTTTCATCTAGTTTGGATGACCTTATATCAGAAGACAAGGCTCTCAAAAATAATCAAACTAGGTGCAATCAAGGTTTAACAACCGTTAGTCAATCAAATCAATAGTTTAAAACTAAAATAACAATGTAGATTCTAATTTTCCACGAATGGTACTATCTAGACGCTTCTTGATCCAAAAGAAGCCTTAAACTAGCAAACGTAAGAGATTTCGCCTAATCAGGTTACTTTCCTCTCCAAGATAGTATTACAAGTAATATTAGTCGGCTACAGCAGTGACTATAAAATGAAGTGCGTACCTCAGGATAAGTTTGTAAGAAGAACAAATTTCACTATTTATAGACCAAGGTAGTTTGGACACAAAGGAATTTCCAAAACCCAAAATATTCTCAAGATATGTAATAAGCCCCTAAATTATGTCTAATTCCAACCAATATCTAACTGTCATACTGAAAACTCTCTTGTATTACAACTCAATATTAGCTAGCATACAAGATACTTAACTGATATATCTTCCAGAGATATGTTTTGCTTGCTGGGAAAATCTTAATAAAAAAATTCTCAAACATTTCGGTTTGGGATCTCACCTTGAGTATCAAGGAATATCTTTGAACAATAAAATATAAGATTTGTGCACATGTTCAAATTACTCACTATGTCGACATCTTGAACTTTATTATTTGGAAATCCAATTTTCAAAATAACACAAACCCTAAAGTGTACGTGACAGTAGAAATCGGTTTGGCATATGGGGATCGGTTCTACCTTAGTTCCCAATGTAGGTAGGAATCGGTTCTACCATGATTCCCAACATAAGTAGGGATCCGTAAGTTTGTAAATCTATTTCCTTAAACTCATGTAATCAAACTTATTTTTTGGGCATGAAATCAATCCTTAGTTCATTACATAATCTAGTAACAAGTTACAAAGATTATGTCTATGTCGCAATTACGAAGTTCAAAAGATAAATGTTATACTTTTTAATTCAATATACTAAGGTTGGAAAGCAACTTGTATATTCTTCCTTGACACTTTGATCATAATAAGATGATCAAGCCTCTGATACTAGAGTTTTCATGTATATAACTTACCATGTTATGTTTTCAGTCAAAACGACTTGAAAGTAAACGATATATAAACGGAAACAAGTAAAGTCTTGTATTACTAACCTCAATTCGAAGGATGATGTCTTCGTTGTTGTCGATACGTCTTCATAATTTTTAGGTCTCCAAAGTAATACATGTATGTCTCAATATTTCTAGACTTTCTAGTCCAACCTAACAAAGTTGACTCTCGTAATCTAATCAAGCGACTTTTGAATTTTGATATTAAAATATGACAACGAACCTTGACATACCAACTCTTGGCAGGTTCAACCGTAGCCAACTGAATTTTTATATTGGTATTAAAAGGCTAGCAGTTGGCGAACCCCGTTCACGAACCTTAGCCATCTGAGTTCATTAGTCTTGTAGGGTTGCCGAACCCGGTTCACGAACCGCAGTACCCTGACTCGTGAACAAGACTTGCGGTTCAAGAACCATTTCACTAATGGTCCCAATAGAATTTAGCAGATGCTCAAAGACTTATTTTTTAAATATGGTTAGAATTGCTATGACTTTCTTAAACACTTCTAAGACTTCACTGATCACTTAAACACTTATGTATGTGCATCATGATTAAATTCTTAAGTGTTTTAATGAACATCGATTTGGTTATTGTTCATATGCCATATTTGCCAAACCAAAAATTCATTGTACACGGTTTTATAACCAGACCAATGTGTATATTCTTCCTTTTTATTTTCAATAGTAATTCTCACATGTTTCAATTGAAACCCTAATTAAAGTTTCATCTAAATAGAGAAAGTGTTTACTCGATTCTCAAGTTATCTTAGCTTTAGTTCTTAGCAATCCTCAGTCTTGAAAATATATAAATAGAGATGTTCTTTCCACTGGGAAATTCGATCCTTGATACTTTGTGTCCTAGTTGATCGCTAAAGTCTTCCTCAATTGACCTAATTTTCCTCTGAGAAACATAATTAGGTCTACGACTAAAAGACTACACTTTGGGATTCGTGAAGCCAGGTCCAACTATCTTTACTTTAATAATTTGTGTATCCTTATCCTACTTTTCTGTTATCGAGGTTCTCGTAATCTCTTTCAGGCAAGATAGATAGAAATCGCAAATTTCTCTTCGTCTCAGACTTTGTGACTCCTCGAGATAGATATCTGAAAATCAACATTAACTGATTTTTTGAAGATTGTTCTTGAGAGGTGGTAAAATATAATACTTCTCATCTAAGTGAGTGCAAGTATTCCGGATTGTGAGGTTTGATAGCTTTGTCTGTTGAAAACATATTTCCTAGCCTTAATCTTTGATCTTAAGAAAAATTAAATATGCTTATATGTTGAAGGAATATTGGTATCAAAAGTCTTCACTGAGGTTGAAGCAACTCTTAGGCTATAAAGGACGTCGACTAAGGGAATCAATTGCGCAGAGCCTTGAGAGGTACAAGAGACATAAGGAGCGCGATTGTAACCGAATCTCTTGGATGGTGGATTTGGTATGAACTACATTTCATCCCGAAATCTGATAGTACGCTAGTGTTTGTAGCGGCTTAATACAGTTTGACGTTGAAACCTGGACGAGGTGCCAGGGTTTTTCTGCAGTCGTGATTTCCTCGTTCACAAAAGTTTTGGTGTCTTGTGTTTTTCTTTTTCGCATTATATTGTTTATCTTTATAAGTGGATTTACGCAAGTTGTACGTATTCAGTTTTAGTAGATACGTTCATCTAATTATGACCGATTAAGAGACTGTTTCTTGTAGAATTTGTATCCTAAAAGATAGATAACAAGTTTTATTACTTGGCAGAATTCATATTGGATTATTTAGATACGACTAGATTGATCTTGGATGTTGATTTTTGAGATCGTCCAAGTACACTTCTTAACAATCAGGTTCATGGATTCCTTGTCTATATACATACTGATTGAGAATAGATAAAGATATAAGCTCTACATACATATTTTCAAGGATCATTGAGTTGGTGTATTTTCCATTGTATCAGGTATTGTCCGTACAGGTTGCCAAACGAAAAAGTTGGTGGTGTACTTGGTACCCCAGCGTTTTCAATTGGTATCAGAGCAGGCAAACACCTTTATACCTAATAAGTCTGTGTTTGAAGCGATCTGTATTATAGACAAGAGTGCAATCTCAATTAACGTACCACCAGCCTTCGATGGCACAAATTACTATTTTGTTTAATTCGTTATGATCCCTATTTTTCGCCTTTGCTAATTCTGTTGACGAAAATGGGAAGAATTATTAAGTAGTATGTTACTACAACATATGGATTTTCTAGGAATTATGTAAGGGGGAGTGGATTATTATCTATAGGTTTTATCCATTTTGCAAAAGATGTAAGTATTGATTAAGGGGGAGAATGTATCACCTTGGTACTACTTCAAAGTTGCGGTGCAATTGAACTTTGAGGAAGGTATCAATACTATGTTTCTGTATAACAACTAATGAGTAAAATGATTTTTTCATTCTAACAAAGCTCTGTTTGAGTATGGATCTTCAACATCAAAGGTGTAGAACGAACACAATACGTAACCATAAATGAACTTGAAGCGTAAGAAGAATTCAAGACGTTTGTTGAAGAACTAAGGAAATCAAACGTAGTAGATTTTAACTTAAAAAATTTATTTATTTTGAATCCATATGTATTGAATAGTTTTGTCACTAAAACTGACTAAGAGGGAGATCGTTAGAGCAATGCTCGGTTGAACCTAAAAGTTTTGCTATCTCAAGCGTTTTGTCAATATTAGTTGATCAAAACTATATCTTGATTTCTAGTCTACTAAGTCAAGCCTCGGACTAGGTTAGCGTTTGGTAGTTGAGTATCAGAAATTACCCTCGAAGACTAAAGATCAACGAAGACACACGAAGAACTTTTGTATCAGTTTTGTGAAGACTGAAACCATTATAATTTACTCACTATCTTACATTCTATCTATTAAGACTATGTCGTATGACTTCTAGTATATTTATAAAGAAGAAATTTAGAGTCAAGCTTATCTTGTTAAAAATCTCGAAATATGATTCTAGCAAAGATGTTCAACAGTCCTTAACTATACTAGTTCAAAATAATTTAGTGTTTGAGAATTAATTTTTGGATCAATTGAAAATCTCCCATATAAGTGATTTTATCATTTGGGAATGTTTCAAACATAATAAAAGAGAAATTCATGAACTACTGATATTTCAGCTCAGGGTATAGTTTGGCGAACCACTTCGCAAACCATATATATCTGAGTTTCAAGATTACAAGGAAGGCTGGCGAACCAGTTCGAAAACCGTTAGTTCAGATTGGGACAGTTCACGAACCATGGTGAACTGAATTTTTATGTTGGTATTAAAAGGCTAGCAGTTGGCGAACCCGGTTCACGAATCGTATCCATCTGAGTTCGGGAGTCTTGTAGGGTTGCCGAACCCGGTTCACGAATCGCAATACCCTGACTCGTTTCACCAACGATCTCAGTAGAATTTAGCAGAAGCTCATAGACTTATTTTTTAAAATATGTTTAGCATTTATATGACTCTCTTAAACACTTATAATACTTCATTGATCACTTAAACACTTATGTATGTTTATCATGATGGAATTCTTAAGTGTTTTGATGAACAACAATTTTCTTATTGTTCATATGACATATTTTCCTAACCGAGCAATCATTTTACATGGTTCTGTAATGGGACAACTGTGTATATTCTTCAATTGTATTTTAAAGACTATTTATCACATGTTTTAATAGAAACCCTAACTATATTTTTATCTAAACATAAAAAGTGTTTGCTTAATTCTCAAGTTATCTTAGCTAGAATTCTAAGCAACTCTCAGTCTTGAAAATATATAAATAGAGATGCTCTTCTTGGAATTCAATCCATGACACTTTGTGTCGTAGTTGATTGCCAGAGTCGTCCTATATTGACCTAGGTTTCTTTTGAGAAGCATAATAAGGTCTACGACTGAAAGATTTCGTTTTGGGTATTCGTGAAGTCAGGTCTGACTATCTTTACCTTGATAGTTCGTGTATCCTGATATTTCTTTTCTGTTATCGAGGTTCTCGTAATCTCTTTCAGGCAAGATAGAAAGAAATCACAAAGTTATCTTCGTCTCAGTCTTTATCATTACTCAAAATAGATATCTGAAAATTGTTCTTAAGTGATTTTTTGAACATTGTTCTTGAGAGGTGGTAAAAGATCCAAGCTTCTCATCTAAGTGAGTGTAAGTGTTCCGGATTATGGGGTTTGCTAGCTTTGTCTATTGCAAATAGATTTCCAAGCCTTGATCTTTCATCTAAAGGGAAATCAAATAGGCTTATCTATTAGAGGCAGATCTGTATCAAAAGTATTTACTGAGGTTGAAGCAACTCTTAAGTTGTAAAGGACATCATCTAATGGAATCAACTGCGTAGAGCCTTACGAGTTTCAAGAGACGTAAGGAGCGCGACTGTAAATGAATCGCTTGGATGGTGTATTCGGTCTCAACTACATTCCAGTCTGAAGTCTGATAATAAGCTAGTGTCTGTAGCGGCTTAATATAGTTTGGAGTTCAAATTTGGACGAGGTCCTGGGGTTTTTCTGCAGTTGTGGTTTCCTCGTTAAGAAAACTACTGATATCTTGTGTTTTTCCATTTTCACATGTTGTACGTATTCAATATTAGTAGATACGTCCATCTAATTATGATCGATTACGAGACTCGTTTCTTGTAGAATTCGTATCTTGAAAGATAGATAACAAGTTTTATTACTTAACGGAATTCTGATTGAATTATTTGGATACAACTAGATTGATCTTGGATAGTGATTTTTGAGATCGTCCAAGTACTCTTCTTAACAATCAGGTTCACAGATTCCTCGTCTACATACATACCAATTGAGAATAGATAGAGATATAAGCTCTACATACATATTGTCAAAGATCATTGAGCTGGTGTACTTGCAACTGTATTAGATTTTGTCCATACAGGTTGTCGAACGAAAAGTTGGTGGTGTACTTGGTACCCCTGCCTTTTCAACCTATAAGAGTTAAGCACAGAGGTTTAACATACCATTTTTGCTGGATAAGCATTTCACAGCAAAACCACAAAGGTAATTCGCTTGACTCTTACCAAGGAAACAATTGCCTGAAGCAATTTTCCCTTTGATTTGATAAGTCAGACTAAGATCAGAATTAAATAGTTACTTATCAGGATCCAATTATTCATAAATAATTGTACACCATTTAGAAAAGACAAAACTAGGTTAGATAACTAGTTTTCTTATCAATGAACTTGAAAAAGTGGGGGTACAACAACCTCACCAAATATTTTGCTTATCAATCTGTATGAACTAACTCCAATATACTTTCAAGACAATCAACTAGACAGTCAGACTCAATCTTAAGAAAAGTATATCAAAGAGTTATATCTCAATTTCTCGATTCAATATTTACTCAAACAAATAACAATCTGCAAGTCTAATTGAATACAAGAGAAGTTCACTTGAACGGTACCAAAGACCAATGTTCAAGGATCAATCAATTTCAATCAACAACCAAAGGTTGGATTTACCATTGATCGATTTAACGCACAACCCGTGATATTTCAATTATATAACAAAATATAATGCGGAAAAGAAATAACACAGACACCATAAGTTTTGTTAACGAGGAAACCGCAGATGCAGAAAAACCCCGGGACCTAGTCCAGATTGAACACACACTGTAGTAAGCCGCTACAGACACTAGCTTACTACAAACTAACTTCGGTATGGACTGTAATTGAACCCCAATCAATCTCACACTGATCCAAGGTACAGTTCCGCTCCTTATGTCTCTGATCCCAGCAGGATACTACGTACTTGATTCCCTTAGCTGATCTCACCCACAACTAAGAGTTGCTACGACCCAAAGTCGAAGACTTTAATAAACAAATCTGTATCACACAGAAAAGTCTACAGGAATAGATAAATTTGTCTCCCACAGAAATAACTACGAGTTTTGTTCCATCTTTTGATAAATCAAGGTGAACAGGAACCAATTGATATACCAGACTTATATTCCTAAAGAACAACCTAGAAATATCAATCACCTCACAACAATCTTAATCGACTAGCGAAACAAGATATTTTGGAATCACAAACGATGAGACGAAGATGTTAGTGACTACTGTTCTATATTTCCTATCAGATAAATTAGTCTCGAGCCAATTTTATAATTGTACTCAATATGATAGAAACAACAAGATCAGATCACGCAACTACAAATAAAATAGTTGGGTCTGGCTTCACAATCCCAATGAAGTCTTCAAGTCGTTAACCTACAGGGTCTCGGTAGAACCCTAAGGTTAAAGGAGAATCGACTCTAGCTTATACAACTAGTATCACATAGGAGGTGTGGGGATTAGGATTCCCAGTTGCTAGAGTTCTCCTTTATATAGTCTTCAAATCAGGTTTTGCAATCAATGCTACCTTGGTAACAAAGCATTCAATATTCAACGTTAGATGAAAACCTGATTAGATTCAAGCTAATGTCTTTCAACTGTTAGATCGAACTTAGCTTGTTATACACAAATGAAATGCACGTTTATTTAGGTTTATGTAACCGTACCTAAACGTGTACACCTAGTTAGTTCAACAGTAGTTAACCAATGGTTATCCATATGAGCACTTTCATATCAACCTTATTCATCTTCACCATAACTAGTCCAAATGACTCAAATGAACTAGTTCGAGAGTTGTTCAATTGCTTAGATCTTATCTTTCTTTATAATAAGAGACCCCCAAAATGCTCACATGTCGTCCCCACAATGATTCTTGGATGTGGTGAGCCCACGTCAGCATTAACTTTCCATGTCACCGGCATATGATTGGCCACCACTCTAACATGCACTACATGCTAAGGCGTGATCCATTTGGCATCGAAGGGTAACTTCTTTTTTTTCGAGAAGAGTCTAAGGGTAACTTCTGAAAGATACATCCTTTGAAAGAAAAGTCAAATACCATCTAAATACATTCGCAACCTGATATAGAGTCACAATATTTAAGGATATCACATCGTTTCGTTATTTTGAAATACAGAAACTAGCCAACTCAACTTCCAAAACCCCAGTTTGCATCCCCAAATCTCGGAAAAATAGACGACAACCGGGAATGGCAATAATTGAATGAAGAGACAAGTACTTGGGATCCAGCAAAATAATAAATGCTCAGAGCATTTCACATTCAAGTTTGCAGGAAGACGACAGTTGATACTAGCGGTTTCTCAGTTTACAGAAGACAAGATGATAAAACCACGGCAAAGAAAAATGGTATTGATCTGGATAACAGATGAGTGGTTCCATATAACAAAGACTTGATAGTGAAATATCAAGGGCAAATTAACGTGGAAATATACAACAAAACTCGGATCGTCAGATATTTGTTTGAATATATATGTAAAGCGAAAAAATATGGTGGTCACCGTAATTGAAGAAATTCCAAAAATAAAAATGCAACAGTCCCCCAGGGTGAAGATTCCTCAAACAAAGATGAGCAAAATAATGAGGTGCCGAAAGTAGATGAACTCAACAACTACTTACATTGTCGATACGTATAGGCCTCAGAGGAAACCTGCTGAATCTATAACTTTGAGATACAGTTCAGAGATCCGAGTGTAGAGAAGGTTATCTTTTCATTTACCAGGTGAACAAATAATCATATTTCAGGAAAACAAAGAATTGACCGCGCTGTTGAATCGAACATATCGAGAAGGTACAAAGTTCATACAATGGATGAAGGAAAATAGAAAATAATACGAAGATGCGCGGTAGTTAACTTTAATTTCGCAAAAAATCCAACAAAAAGGGTCTAGAACCAGACGATCAAGAAGTGGTCTACAAGTAACTCAAAGAGAAGGATTGAAAGGATTAATTTATCATGCATATCCAAAATCGGGTGAGATATTCTACCTGGGTTTGTTCCTCGACATAGTAAAAGGTCCGCAGCTTTAACGAAATCAAGACTGTGAACGAATTTGTTCATATAATATTCAAAGATGCACTTTTAAATTTGGTTTACCGGTTGACGACAAAGAGTGGCATGAAGCGATGGAAGAGGACGGAACTTGGGAATCCAGTAAGTTATTATGTGAAATGTTCATAATATTGTTATTCTTTTACGAAATTAGGAATCCAGCAGAACTGTGGAACCACGCACTGGAAACTATTATATGATTCCATTCTTCATCGACAAAAAAACATTTTAGAAGTTGAAGATTGAGATCAAAGATAAACAACTCCAAAACTATGTTTTATTTGATATATAGAAGATGAACAGCTCCAAATCGTAGGAGGGAAAAGGGAGAAATTTGGTGTTATTATGGTTTCAGTAGGTGGACAGAAAGAAAACTGGGGTTTTCATTTTAAAACCATAAGTATCGTAGCGCCGATGACTACTTTGGTTGTAATAAACCTAAGCTTAACGGTGATGAAGTCTTGGTATAAGGATGAGAAAGGAACTTGACGTTCGATGTACCCAAGGATTATCTAACCTTCCTGTTAGCGAGAAGTCGAGAGTAAAGCCAAGTGAAACTATAAAACAACAACACAATGCCATATCTAAAGAATACCCACAGTTATAAAGAATATATAAATTAACAATGGCAATGTATTTACATAAGCTGCTACACTATCATGACAAAATATTAGCGAATTTCGATTGTGAAACACGATTACAGAAAGAGATATGAAAGTCTTACCATATGAATTAGCTCCTATTTTTCCTAATCATGATCGTAACAATGATATTGTGGGCAGTACTTACAACTTTTAAAGTTTCATATGCATTTTTCATTATGCCCAATGATTATACTACTTCTACCAACCCAATTTTCGTGGCCTACAATGTAGACACTCTGGAACAGCCGGTGCGTATGCACCGGGTAAGATGTTTGTAGAAGTATACAAGACACAATCGAAGCAAAATCGGTTTTGATTCATTCGAATCGATTCATGAACATTATAGCCACGGTTTGCAAATTGCATTCCTTATTATAGATAAATGTTTTAGTTCATGAACAAACCAATTTTAGAAAGTAACACACTTAAGTATGCGTACGGGTATGCGTACTTAAGTAACCGGATTCGAGTTTGTTTTGGTTTTCAAACTCAACAGAAATTCACGGACGTGAACTTTCCGCCAGTATGCATACGAGTACGCGTACTTAGGTAACCAAATTGAGTTGGTTTTGATTTCCAAACTCATCTTCATCAACCATTTAGTACACACACAAGTATGCATACATTTGGTTCCCGGTTTTGGACTTATACACTAATGTGCGAACACACTATATGCTTATATCCAAAGATGGTTACATGTTCTAAACTCTTTATTTCAACCATTGAAACATTCTTAGAGGATGTTATATAGAGGTTATTCACACTCTATTTTTCATCAAAGCGATTTTCAAGATATTGAAATAATCAACATGACTTTCGTCACTTGTAAAGATGAACATGGCCAAAGCGAAAACTTACCAACACATATTTCGAGAAATAGATAAGCGAGATAAACTCGGCTCGAAATAACAAATGTGTATAATCGAAGTCTATATAGCTATACGACTTTTGTCTCAAGATAGGAGACAGAGTAGATAGACTTTTGATTGATAGATAAGTTCAAGTCTCCACATACCTTTTAGTCGATGAAGATCCACCAGTTCCTTGAGTAGTTCTTCGTCTTTGCATGATGAACGTCGTGGAATCTAGAGCTCAACTACACTTTCTATCCTAGTCCAAGACTTAGCTATAAGTAGACTAGAAATCAAGACTTATAGTTTTGGAAACTAAACTTGACAAACAAGCTTGAGATAGCAACGCTTGCGAGTACGACCGAGTAGTGCTCTAACAATCTCCCCCTTTGTCAATTTTACTGAAAAAACTATCCATACATGTGGAATACAAAATAAATAAACTTTGCACCTTCTCTTCCACATGCATGATCTCCTTGGTTCTTCAACATTACTCGAAATCTTCATCACTTCCTAGTACTCCAATGATTCCAAAGATATTCAAATCAGCGTCATCGTTGTTGAAGATCCGTAGCCATAACAATGAGAAAACAAAAGCTCTCAATCATTGTTACACAGTGTCATAGTATTATTACACAACATCAAAGTTCAATTGTATCACAACTTCGACAACAATACTATGGCGATATGTATCACTCCCCCTTAGTCAATACTTCATCTCACATGAAAACCACTCCCCCTTACATAATGATCCGAAAACCATATATATCTGTAGTATCACAACTTCGACAACAATACTATGGTGATATGTATCACTCCCCCTTAGTCAATACTTCATCTCACATGAAAACCACTCCCCCTTACATAATGATCCGAAAACTATATGTATCTGTAGTGTGAACTACACATTAATTCTCCCCCTTTTTGTCAATAAAATTGGCAAAGGTATGAAAACTAGTGGGATCCTAATGAAATTTCCATAGAGACACTTCATGTCCAAAAGAAAGCACATATCAACTTTTTAGATGCAATCATATAGTCGAAACTAAATGCATTCATCAATGAGTTTATAAAGATACAATATAACCCCTATAATGTTCCACAGCCGCACTCCCCACAAAGATTTGGCAATTAAGCACAAGTTCAATTAAGAACTCTCTCCCATTGAATGTCATTCCCGAAAGAACAACAAGAGCGACCTTACTTTCACAAGAAAAAAAGGATTTCTTTGGACATTACAAATCACATGAAACATGAATTTATTTTAAAGTACTCAATTAAAATAATCACAAGAGAACCCATGATTAATTTAATCGAAAATGCTCAACATAAGAAAACTTACGGAGCCGCACAATATATACATAAAATATGGATCAGGGAAGATCAATACTGCGGAACAAACAAAGATTTATTCTATCTTTCATCACTATTTGCACAATGACATATAATAGACTTAATTTTTGTAAACAAAAGTTCATACTTTCTTCCATCAATATTTGCATAATGACATAAAAGGCTTAACTTTTGTTTGTCAAAAGTTCATTCAATATTTTATCAATACTTGCATACTTGCATATCGACATATGAAAGACTTAACTTTTGACCAAGTATGGGACAATCATAGTTCACGGACGCAAACACACATATCCCATAACAAATTGCAATATATAAAACCATAGAGATTAATACTGCAAAAATCATCTTCCAAACAGACTTTAGAACTTAAGCAAATAAATTTAAAAACATTGAAGATGAAAATCGTTGGACATAGCTCTGTGTAATCACAATAATGGCTATTCCAAACTCTAGTTATTCTTCTTAAAAATACAAGAATAAAATTCTCATAAGAAGATTTCCTAGGCATATATAAGAATCAAGTTTCTTTGATAACATCATACCTTTGAAAGGGTCCATCATAAAAGGTATCACTGATATCCTTAATTCTTTTGACTGTAGAGACCCCATGTTCGTGAGGGAGAACATTAACTTTTCGATCAACAATGCTGGCAAGATGCCTAGATTTGACACAATCCATGATGAGCTTCTTCTGATTACTGATCAAGATGTTTTGATTATCAAGGATTTTGGCCTAACCATCAATGATCTGATTTATTTGCAGTTGAAGATTTGAAAACTCGACCTTAGAGTCATTCTGAAAAAGAATTAAATCCTTGACAGATTCTCCAACCCAGGAGTTGTACTCTTTCCTTTCAATCATCCTTTTCAAGACAAGTTCTTGAACATAATCGCATCCTTTAGTGTCTTCTTCCATCTCAAGATTCACAACTTCTTGAGGTCTTGAGGATTTTTCCATACTTTTTTTTATTAGGAAGGTAAAACAATATAAGATATATATATTTTCAAGCAAGAGAGATACACCCTTGTTGTGGAAACCCTAAACTCTCAAGAGAGACGCGGACGTTCGTTGACTGGTTGAAAATAAAAGAACAGAAGATATTCGAAACGAATAAAATACCTCTTGTTTTCATATATCCCTCATCATCATGACTCAATAATTAAAAAATGTAATCAGAGCATAACAGTGAGGTACATAGCACCAAGGAGTCAAGTGACTCTACTTTCACATCAAGAGAAAACAGAATAGTCAAACATAATACAAATGGAAAACTACAGTAGACTTGAGTATCTCCCAAAAGTCATTCTTGCATCCCTCAAGTTAGATACAAGAATGAAAATACCTAAGATTAGGCAGTCAAGTGAGATGTAATCCCACTATGAGTATTGAGAGATGAGTTGTAAATTCCATCTGAAGGTTTGAACCTTGTATTCCTTACCTTATTTCGGTTATTTTTTATTCCATGAGAATTCAACATAACCTTATCAGGTGATCCATCAGAAATATTTTTATGAGGATTAAGTTTAGGACCTCTAAAAATTGGTTCCGGAGGATTGGAAGAGACAAGTTTCCACCATCTAGACTTGGATTTACCAGACTTATTCTCATAAATACTGGGAATGTGTATTTTTTTGGTGTAAGAATTTGCACCATTTGAAGGAACACGATTCCTGTGGGGATTTCGGGATGAGTGACCATTGAAATCTATTTTATGAGAATCCTGTTTTTCTGCAGGGAAGAAATCCATTGTAGTGGTCATTAGAGAATTCACTCTGTTGACGGTGAAAAAAGTAGATTTTGAAGATCAGAAATCTGTTTCTTTCTAGCAAAACAATGATGAACATAGTGATTCTTTTTTCCACAAAAGGAACAGGTTCGTGGAGGAGAAACATTAACAGGAACCTGTTTTAAATTCATAGCCCTACTAGAAGATTGCAAGTAATGTAAACACTTCTTAGCAGAAACTTCCTATGGAGAACATCTCTTCATGTACTGTAATTCTGTCTGAGAATTGATCATTGGTACAAAAGAATTTCTCATTAAAACAGAGTTTTCCTTTTTCAAGGATTTGCACTGTTCTTGGACTAGAATAAGGGATGGACCTAGTTTCTCTTTTTCAACACGAAGTCTGTTAAGATCTGATGAATGCGTCCCGATAAACGTTTTTCTCTAATTGAGTCTTCTTTAACAATATTCTCAAGAGCACTAATCTTTTCACGTTGAAGGGTAGTTTTTTGATATTGTTGGCGAATGATTCAATGATACTATAGAGTTCCCGTTTTCGACCAAGAGACTTTTCAAATTCATCAATGAGCTGAGTATGATTATGAAAATGAATAGCCACAATAGATTTTTTTGAGATTCTGGTGAGATCCATTTCAGCTTTTGACAGAGTGTCAAATGTCTCAATTGAGGAAATGTTATCAAAATTTGACAAAACATCCTTTCTACCTCGGGATTCGGAAGAATCAGCTAAAAAGTTATCCTTTGAGGCAATCCCAAGACATTTCGCATAACTGAAAGCTTTGGAAGACATTTTGGTGTGCACAACAACAAGAGATAATCTTCCGTCTACAGAGTCATATTGCTACAAACACAGACTTATGAGGTCTTTAAACGTGTTTTCCAGCTCTGATACCACTTGAAAAAGTAGGGTTACAACAACCTCGCCCAATATTTTGCTTAGCAATCTGTATGGACTAACTCCAATATACTTTCAAGAGAATCAACTAGACAGTCAGACTAAATCTTAAGAAAAGTATATCGAAGAGTTATATCTCAATTTCTCGATTCAATATTTACTCAAACAAATAACAATCTGCGAGTCTAATTGAATACAAGAGAAATTCACTTGAACGGTACCAAAGACCAATGTTCAAGGATCAATCAATTTCAATCAACAACCAAAGGTTGGATTTACCAATTGATCGATTCAACGCACAACCTGTGATATTTCAATTATATAACAAAATATAATGCGGAAAAGAAATAACACAGACACCATAAGTTTTGTTAACGAGGAAACCGCAAATGCAGAAAAACCCTGGGACCTAGTCCAGATTGAACACACACTGTAGTAAGCCGCTACAGACACTAGCCTACTATACACTAACTTCGGTCTGGATTGTAGTTGAACCCCAATCAATCTCACAATGATCCAAGGTACAGTTGTGCTCCTTACGTCTCTGATCCCAGCAGGATACTACATACTTGATTCCCTTAGCTGATCTCACCCACAACTAAGAGTTGCTACAACCCAAAGTCGAAGACTTTAAATAAAAAAATATGTATCACATAGAAAAGTCTACATGAAAGATAAATCTGTCTCCCACAAAAATACCTACGAGTTTTGTTCCGTCTTTTAATAAATCAAGGTGTACATGAACCAACTGATATACCAGACTTATATTCCCGAAGAACAACCTAGAAATATCAATCACATCACAATATTCTTAATCGACTAGCGAAACAAGATATTGTGGAATCACAAACGATGAGACAAAGATGTTTGTGACTACTTTTCTATCTTGCCTATCAGAGAAATTAATCTCGAGCCAATTTTACAATTTTACTCAATACGATAAAAACAGTAAGATCAGATCACGCAACTACAGAGAAAATAGTTGGGTCTGGCTTCACAATCCCAAGGAAGTCTTCAAGTCGTTAACCTACAGGGTCTCGGTAGAAACCTAAGGTTAAAGGACAATCGACTCTATCTTATACAACTAGTATCACACAGGAGGTGTGGGGATTAGGATTCCCAGTTGCTAGAGTTCTCCTTTATATAGTCTTCAAATCAGGGTTTGCAATCAATGCTACCTTGGTAACAAAGCATTCAATATTCATCGTTAGATGAAAACCTGATTAGATTCAAGCTAATATCTTTCAACCATTACTTAGCTTGTTATACACAAATGAAATGCACGTTCATTTAGGTTTGCGTAAACATACCTAAACGTATACACCTAGTTGGTTCAACAGTAGTTAACCAATGTTTAGCCATATGGGCACTTTCATATCAACCTTATTCATCTTCACCAAACTAGTCCAAATGATTCAAATGAACTAGTTCGAGAGTTGTTCAATTGCTTAGATCTTATAGAAGTATACAAGACACAATTGAAGCAAAATCGACTTTGATGCACTCGAATCGGTTCATGAACATTATAGCCACCGTTTGCAAATTGCATTCCTTATTATATATAAATGTTTTAGTTCATGAACAAACCAATTTTAGAAAGTAACACACTTAAGTATGCGTACGGGTATGCGTACTTAAGTAACCGTATTTGAGTTTGTTTTGGTTTTCAAACTCAGCAGAAATTCACGGACGTGAACAGTCGTGAACTTCCGCCAGTATGCGTACGGGTACGCATACTTACCCAGTCTCCATCAACCATTTAGTACACACACAAGTATGCATACACTTGGTTCCCGGTTTCGGACATATACACTAATGTGCAAACACACTATATGCTTATATCCAAAGATGGTTACATGTTCTAAACTCTTTATTTCAACCATTGAAACATTCTTAGAGGATGTTATATAGAGGTTATTCACACTCTATTTTTCATCAAAGCGATTTTCAAGATATTGAAATAATCAACATGACTTTCGTCACTTGTAAAGATGAACTTGGCCAAAGCGAAAGCTTACCAACACATATTTCGAGAAATAGATAAGCGAGATAAACTCGGCTCGGAATAGCAAATGTGTATAATCGAAGTCTATATAGCAATACGACTTTTATCTCAAGATAGGAGATAAAGTAGATAGACTTTTGAGTGATACATAAGTTCAAGTCTCCACATACCTTTTAGTCGATGAAGATACACCATTTCCTTGAGTAGTTCCTCGTCTTTGCATGATGAACGTCGTGGAGTCTAGAGCTCAACTACACTTTCTATCCTAGTCCGAGACTTAGATATAAGTAGACTAGAAATCAAGACTTATAGTTTTGGCAACTAAACTTGACAAACAAGCTTGAGATAGCAACGCTTGCGAGTTCGACCGAGCAGTGTTCTAGCATAACTGACTAGACTTGAATTATTGTACCTTGTTTTGATAAGTCGAAACTGTGATCAGGATTAACATAGTTTTTCTTATCAGGAATTAATTGGACTAAAACAATTGAACCTCCTTTTGTTAAGCAAAAACAAAAATCATAGTTGACTTAGTTTTTCTTAAATGGAACTAATTGTATCATAACAATTTTATTGTATTTCCTTGAGAAAAAACAAGAATAGGCAATTAAAATAAGCTTTTCTTATCAGGAAAACGATTAACAAATCATTAAAAAATCGTTACCTCGTTTTTCGATATACAAACTAAGATCCGAACCAATCAAGTTTTCATATCAGGAAAGAGATTATCAAAATTCTTCCCTTGGTTTCCACAACCACTCACCCCACAAAGATATGACTTTTAAGTACCGGTATAATGTATAACTCCCCCCCTGTGTGTTGTTATTCCCTGCAAGACAAAAGAAATAACAAACGAGTGAATATCTACCAGAGAAAGGTCGATAAGTCTTAGCTATTATGTGACAATAGTAAAAATCTAAAACCGAAACTCATATGTATACTAAATACGCAACTTATGAAACATAAATTGGTAACAGTATGATCGTGACTTCACACATGAGATCAGTCAATATACTTATGATTATTTGATAAAGCAACCCAATAGGTTAGATCCGTAATCTGCTAAATCAAAAAGTCAAAAAATCATAAGAGATAACCAATATGAGATTGAAACTTAAATTTAATAAAAACAGAAAACTTTATCTGATAACAGAAAGCACTCATATGTATACCAAATATTTAGTTTATAAAATATAAATAAGCATTGGTGTATGTGACTTACATATGAGATAAACCATCATAACTTTCTTATGATTTTGATATAGCAATCACTAGGATATGATCCGAAGATCGGCTATACTCAAAAGTCATTAACCATAAGAGGGTGAATCCATATATGAGACTAAGATACAACTTTTTATCTCATAAACTCAAGTTCCATGCACCATAAATATTCAATAGAAAATCAAGTATTGCAATTACTTCAATCTTGTAGGAAATGAAAATACGAAACCAACACAAAAAGAACGAGATCATTCCGAGTTCGGACGAAGAAGTTATAGGCAACACAGTTTTACACTCCTTCGACTATGGATCTATTCCGGGACCGACCCTAGAAGAAATCTCCAACATGGATCCACACACAAAAATTTGTTTTAGGCATAACTTTTGCATACGATGTCCGAATTGAGTAATTTTTGGCTCGTTTTAATCGTATAACAAATAGCTACACATATACAACCATTAGAATTTAACATCATAAAGTCATAATTACCATTTATATCAAACAATAAATTATGGATAGAGAATGTATGAGCAGAGAAGAGAAAAATCTCCCTGAAGATGTTGAACAGTCATATAATAATCGAGAGATCGTGTGCTCTGTTTCATGTGATTCATCACCTTCCATATGATTGACCACAAAGGTGAGCATGCACATTCCAACACAAATAGGTTATGCTGAGTTGAGCGTTGTCTTGTTCGTCACAGGTGACTAAGACAGAATCATCCTTCTTGACCTCTTGCTTGGTTTGATTTCTCTTGTTTCTTCTCTTGTTTTTATTCGTTAACTTGTGATAAAGAGTGTCATTATCATAATGTTCATTCGTACAAGATACTTTATACATCATGGGGTCTTTCTTGAGTCTATCGACAAGATATTCACAATTATTATCAACAATAAACATTTGAGTGTCATTCTTGTGACAGACTACTAGTTTCCCTTTGGTTACTTGCATGGTAGTCTCCGGGAACCATTTATAGATGGGTTTCGCAATAACTGCTTTCTCCTTCATACCATTAGAACGATCGCCCTTTTGTATACCTTGTGAAACAACCTTTGTCCAAGTTGGAACATCAACTCTTGTCTTTGTATAATTGACAAAGTCATCTCTCTTTCTATTATCAGGTCTTTTATGAGAAGACCTTGTCGAGCGATAGAAAAAACTTGAACTATCAATATAATAATTATTTTTTCTGAACTTTGGACAATAGTGATCTGGGTTCTGAAGGGGAGAAAACTTAGCCAAACTCATTTGATGCAAAAGAAAGTGCATTTTGCATTTTACGAACTTCGCATCCCCATTGCAAGTGTCATTTATTACCATAATAATAACAATGCTTAGTAACATAAGAAATGTGAGTTTTAATGTTACCTTTTTGTGGATCCACTTGTATTGAAGCTCGATGAGTTTTATTCTTCCCGTCTTTATTTAAAGGCGTTGTTTTCTTGACATTAGCAGAGGTGTTTTCTTTGATAGCCGCACTTGAAGAATTTGGTTGAATATGATTCTTAGGCTTGGCAAACTTTTCTTCTTTACAAGAAATTAGAGCATCTTTGTCATCAGTGGAAGCCTCTGGTTGAGAAGAATTTCTAGCTTTGACAAATTTTACCTCTTTGCTAGTATTTAAAGCATCTACTCCCTTATAGTCTTATCCTCGTGTATCACGATGATTTCTACTTGCTTCTAACATTGAGGTTAAATTGTTTGATCTATCATTGAACTTTTTCAAGTCCTCTTTTAACATCTTGATTTTATCAAGAGCACCAGTTAGATCATCCTCAAGGCATTTTTCTTGAGAGAGATATGCACCTTATTTCTATTCAATACTTACTTGTTGAGAGTTAATCCTTGCTTCAGATTCAACGAGTTTCTTTTCCAACAAATATACCTTTTCAAGAGCAGCATCAATATCTTTCTCTAACATTTCAGCTCGAGAAAGACTAGCACTTACTTTTTCTTCAAGACTCTGGATTTATTGAGAATCATTTTCCCTCAAGTTTTCGAGATCTTAACAAAGCCTTTCATATTCGGCAGTCTTTGCTTGTAAATCAACTTCAAGTATCTTTATTTTCTCACAAGACATCCTTAAGTGATTGTTCTCAGTGAGCAATTTTTCACGATATTATTCCAGCATGGAGGTTAACATATCCACATAATTTGCATCATTTCTAGAAGGGTTTCTGTTTGAGTTATTGGACATGCCTACATAACTTAGTTTTATCTCATCATGAGATGTTTCATAATCATTCAAGATAATATCATAAGAACATTCCAAACTTGATTTAGACGAGATAGAACCATTATCATTATTTGTAACCTCTGAATCAGAGAGTGGTTTAACAACCTATTGTGATACGTTAATTGAGTCTTCGCTTTCGTTAATAATCTTACTTTGACTCATGTATTATAGGTTGGATCGCACCAAACACAGATTATTAGATCTTTTCGTGTTTGTTTGCTCTGGTACCAATTAAAATAAAGAGGTACCAAGTACACCACAATATTTCCGATATCGACCTATAAGTATGATATCTTATGTGATCTAATATAATATATACAAAAACTGTCAAGAAGATGATGACAACAAGGTATACACTTGGTATATAATATAAGTCCGGAACCGATCCTTAAACTATAGGATCAACCCAAGCATTTGTGATTAATGTACAAGTATAATTAATTTAATTATATCTTAAACCAATTATAGTGCAAGAAGTAAAAATAAAGACACAACAAAATTTTGCTAATGATGAAACCGCAGATGCAGAAAAACCCCGGGACCTAGTCTAATTATGAATACTCTCGAAATTAAGCTGTTATACGAAGAGCACTACCAACTTCGTATAGTTGAGACCAAGTAAACTACCCCTAGTAACCTAGTTTCCTCAATATCCCCGTGCCTATAACCAATCTGGCCAATGCACCTGAATCCTAAGATAGAGTCCATTATCTTAAGTTGCTTCAGACGCTGAAGAATTCAAGCACTCAACTCCTTTGGATCATCTTCCGAAACAGTAAATGACTAATCTGTTCGGTAACCACTTTTCCAATCTCAGGAAGTAAATCAGAGATTTTTTTTGAGTTCAGCAAAGGCTCTTCCGTTTAATTTAATAAAATCCTTTGTTAGGCAAGATCTACCAAGATCTAGATTATCGAAATAACTAGATCTGGGTGCGTAAACTATCAGATTCTGATACTAAAGAATACCACCAAATGATAGCTTGCCGATATAATACAACTAGTTAATCAATCTTCTATCAAAAACAAACAAGATCTAGTAGGATCCCAGCTGTTCAAGTTTGTGCACGAAGTTAAATCACAAAGATGCGAAACCAATAAGAAATCTTCAGTGTCTTCTTCTGTATCTGTACAACTAAACTTCATTCCAGCTTATGAATGATCATGCACGGAACAGAGTCTGTTAACAATGGATGATCACAAGTCAACATCAGATCTAAAATCATATCTGAACTACCCTTAATCCCTTGACATAGTTTGAGTGACCTTATGTCAGAAGAGAAGGCTCTCAAGAATAACAAACTAGGTGCAATAAAGAGTTAACAAACCGTTAGTCAATCAAATCAATAATTGAAAACTAAAATAACAATGCGATTTTAGTTTCCCACCAATGGTACTAGTAGATTCTTCTTGATCCCAAAGAAGTCTTTAAACTAGTGGACTTAAGAGATTTCACCTAATTAGGTTTCCCACATCTCCAAGATAGTATTTACAAGTAAAACTATTAGTCGGCCACAACAGTGACTACAAAATAAAATGCATGCCTCAGGATAAGTTTCTAAGAAGAAAAAACTTTACTATTTATAAACCAAGGTATTTTGGACACCAAGGAATTTCCATAACCGAAAATATTCTCAAGATATGCAATAAACCACCTAAATTCAATATTGTCTAATTCCAACCAATATCCAACTGTATAACCGAAATCCCTCTTGGACAACTCAATATTAGCTAGCATACAATATACTTAACTAATATATCTCCTAGAAATATGTTTTGCTTGCATGAAAAACAAAATATATGTATATTCGAAAATCTTAACAAAAATATTCTCAAACATTTTGGTTTGGGATCTCAACTTGAGTATCAAGGAATATCTTTGAACAACAAAATATAAGATTTTTACACATGTTCAAATTACTCACTATGTCTACATATTGAACTTTCCTACTTTGCAAACCCAAAATCACACAAACCATAAAGTGCACGTGATAGTAGAAATCGGTTTTGCTTATGGAGATCGGTTCTACTTTAGTTCCGAATATAGGTAATGATTGGTTCTATCTCAATTCTTGAAAAAGCGGGGGTCTAACAACA